>NW_026614749.1:0-120566 GCF_030052815.1 Hevea brasiliensis
AAATATGTAAATGGTTTGGTGGCCAATATTGGATGTACCTGAGGACATTAAAATTATTTGCATAATTACTGGCTCAATGGGATCAACTTAACTAATGCAAGATAAGTCAATAATGGATGTACTGAGATTTTGAGCATTAGGGGCTAGGTAAATGATTGAACCTCACATGAGATGTGATGGGCAAGGAGTTGCTCACTTATAGTTTATTGTAATTCCAATAATGGATGTACGAGGATGATCAATAGAATTATAAGAATTCAATCACCCACTAGAAATCCATCCAACTAGGATTTCCGTTTTCTACTTTGGAAGTGTAGGATTCGCTAAGTTAGTGGGAGGACCAATTTGGTTAAAAGACCATAATCATTTTGGTTAATTACATGATACATTTACTAATTAATCTGGTTATTTTCTGCGATTAATTTTCCGATAAAAATGAGCACAAAACAACCACCACCATCCAATATCCTTGCAAGCATACTTGATCACAACAAAGTTGACAGGACCTAACTGTCTGATTGGCTAAGAAATTTGAAACTTGTCCTGAACCTTGATCATATAGGATATGTTCTAGATTCAAATGTTCCTGGTCCCTTAACTCCAGAGGCCACACAAGAGGAACATGAAACTTTGGACAAGCGGAAGGAGCATGATATGAGAGCTAAGTGTTACATGCTTGCTTCTATGAGTAATGAGTTACAGAAGCAACATGAGAACATGCAGAGTGCGAGTGAGATCCTCCTTCACCTACAAGAGTTGTATGGTGAGCACAAAGAGAATGCTAGGTATGAGATATCTAGGCAGCTATTCCGTATGAGGATGTCCGAGGGACGTAATGTTGGGGATCATGTCCACAAGATGATTCGGGTGATTGAGCTTGGAACATCTTGACTTCAACATGGATTTCCAACTACAAACGGATTTGATCCTTCATCCCTTCCGAGTCTTTTGGGAATTTTGTGTCAAATTTCCATATGACTAAACAGAATGCACCTTAGTGAATTACTCAACATGTTGGTTATTGCCCAAAAGAATATGCCGTGCAATAAAGGAAAAGAGGTAGCTTTGGTTGCATCTTCTTCTCACTGGAAAGTCCAACAAGAAGAAGGGCAATAAGAAAAAGAAACCTCGATTCTGGTCCTTACAAGAAAATAGCTAAGCATAAAAGGAAGACTAAAGCTGAAAAAGGCAAAGGAAAGTGTTTCAACTGCCAGCAGAAAAGTGTTTCCATTGCAAATATGAAAGTGTTTCCATTGCCAGTAAGAAAGTGTTTCCACCGCCGCAGTATAGCAATCTAAAAGAATACAATGCCATGGTGAAAACCAACTCAAGTTCAAAATATATTTGGCACTTAAGGTTATGTCATGTTGCAGAAGATAGGATTGCAAAAGTGGAGAAAATGGGGATTCTCTCCTCAGTGGGCTCTGACCCTACTCCAACGTGTGAATCTTGCCTTCAAGGCAAAATGACTAGATCACCCTTTGTTGGACAGGCTAAGAGTGAAAATATTTTGGAACTAATACATAGTGATGTATGTGGTCCGTTTAAAGAAATGGCTAGAGGGCTTTCATTATTTTATTACCTTTATTGATGATAAATCAAGGTTTGGGTATTTGTATTTGATGAAATACAAACATGAATCCTTTGAAAAGTTTAAGGAATTTAAATCTGAAGTAGAAAATCAAACAGGAAAGAGTATTAAAGCTCTTCGATCAGATCGTGGAGGTGAATATTTGAGTACTGAATTTGATGAATACTTGAGAGAGCATGGCATTGTTTCTCACCGACTCCTCCAGAATGCCACAGCTGAATGGTGTATCTGAAAGGAGAAATCGTACCCTATTGGATATGGTACGTAGTATGATGAGCTATACTGATATGCCAATCTCCTTTTGGGGATTTGTATTAGAATCAGCTTTATATATTCTGAATAGGACTTCATCAAAATCAGTTTCTTCCACACCTTATAAGATATGGCATGGAAGAAAACCAAGTCTTAAGCATGTTAAGATTTGGGGTTGTCCAGCTTATATCGAAAAGCTGAACACTGATAAATAGGAGACCGCATCAGAAAAAGGTCGATTTGTTGGATATCCAAAAGATAGTTTTGGATATTATTTTTATTTGCCTACTTCACAAAAGGTTGTGATAAGTAGAGATGCCACATTTCTTGAACAACAGTTTGTTCAAGAAGGAGGCAAAGGAAGGCAAATAGAGTTAGAATTGGAGAATTCGACCAACCAATGCATCGATGGATATAGATCCATCTAGTCAACCTATACTCATTGATGAAACATCTACAAATGTTCCTCGTAGAACAACTGTGGTATCTCACCCACCAGTGAGATATGGTTTTCTTCATGAAGAAGAACAAGAGTTGTCTACTCATGAAGAAATAGATCATGGAGATGATCCACTTACCTATGAAGAAGCTATATCAGATATAGACTCTTCAAAATGGATTGATGCTATGAAATCCGAGATTGATTCCATGTATAAGAATTAAGTTTGGGATCTTGTTGACCCACCTGAAGGTATTGTACCTATAGGGAACAAATGGGTTTTCAAGAAGAAAATTGGTTCAGATGGAAAGGTAGAGACCTATAAGGCAAGGCTAGTAGCGAAAGGGTTTCGCCAAAGGCAAGGAATAGACTATGACGAGACTTTCTCGCCTGTTGCCATGCTTAAATCAATTAGGATTTTATTAGTAATAGCTGCATACTATGATTATGAGATTTGGCAGATGGATGTCAAAATAGCTTTTCTCAATGGATACATTGAAGAAAACATTTTCATGGAACAACCTAGGGGATTTGATTCCCAAGATGGTTCCAAGGTATGCAAGCTAAAGCGATCCATTTATGGGTTGAAACAAGCTTCGAGGAGTTGGAACATCCGTTTTGATGAAGCCATTAAATCTTTCGGTTTTATCAAAAATGAGGATGAGCCATGTGTATATAAGAAGGTTAGTGACAGTGCTATCACTTTCCTTTTCTTATATGTGGATGACATACTGTTGATGGGTAATGACACAGGTATGTTGGCGACTATAAAGGTATGGTTGTCAAATACATTCTCCATGAAAGACTTAGGGGAGGCAACCTATATTCTTGGGATTCGCATATATAGAGATAGAGCGAAAAGAATAATTGGTTTATCCCAAAGTCTATACTTGGAAAAGGTGTTAAAGAGGTTTAACATGCTTGATTCCAAGAGAGGATTGTTACCAGTGAGACATGGTATCCATCTTTCTAAAGAGATGTCTCCAAAGACACCTGAAGAAAGAGATAAGATGGCCAGGATTCCATATGCTTCGGCTATTGGAAGTTTAATGTATGCAATGTTGTGTACTAGGCCGGATATCGCATATGCTGTTAGTTTGACTAGCAGGTATCAATCCAATCCGGGTTTGGAACACTGGATAGCTGTCAAGAATATTTTTAAGTACTTAAGAAGAACTAAGGATTTATTCTTGATTTATGGAGGTGGAGACTTGCAATTGGATGGTTATACTGATTCTGATTTCCAATCAGATATCGATGATAGAAAGTCTACCTCTGGATATGTGTTCATTTATAATGGAGGTGCGATCGGTTGGAAGAGTTCCAAACAGAGCACGATTGCAGATTCCACTATCGAGGTGAGTATATTGCTACATCGAGATGCCGCAAAGGAAGTCGTTTGGATAAAGAAGTTCGTGAGAACTTACAGAGTTCCTTCCATTGAGTCGAGCTCCATTACTTTGTGATAACAATGGAGCGATCATACTGAGCTAAGGAACCAAGGTCTCACCCAAAATCCAAACACATAGAAAGGCGCTACCACATTATCAGAGAAATAGTTGGGCGAGGCGATGTAGCCATGCAGAAAATAGCATCAGCTGAAAATCCAGCTGATCCATTCACTAAGCCTATGTCACAGACTCAGTTAGACCGACATCTTTAGAAGATAGGTCTAAGATATTGTAATGAATGGCTCTAGTGCTAGTGGGAGATTGTTAGTAGTATGCCCTAGAGCATATCATTTAGTATGTATCTTGTACATATTTTTAATAATAAAAGGCATTTCCACTTTTTCGTTTACATAATATATTTATGTGTAATAGAAAAGGTCCATTGATATTTTGTTAGAAATATAATTCTTAAGTTGTTAAGAATATGAGTGACAATATTTCTAGCACAAAGTATCATAAATAGGTTCACAATCGAGGATACTTCATAATAAGGACATGACATATCCGTAAAGATTGTATTCATGTTTGTTCCCAAGTTATTTATATGAGATATAAATAAGATGGAATGGTGAGTCTCATGCCATATAACAAACTTGATAGGCACTTATAAATGATAAGTAGGCCGAACCAGTGACACTTATGACAAGCACATGGAGTTTACTCTTGTCAATGTTTTGTCATAAATCATATCAGTGCATATAATCTTTAGACCTGAGATAGCACAGTTATCTTGTATATAGGTAGTTTGAGTTTGATACTGCTTTCATACTTGTACTATGTATGGGTATATGGGCATGTGTTGGCTCCTGCTAGTTATATATGGAGGTAGGTGTTGATCAAGATGGAATCTGTTCCTTTAAGTAAATAGAGATAAAATCCTATGTTCATTTAATTGTTCTTGATGTTTCAAGTTCCTGGCCAGGACAGATAGATTTATTCAGAAAAGAGTTTCTTATGAGAAAAATCTTTTAATCAAGAACTGGAATTAAAAGAGAACATAATATTCATAGCAAATGGAGTTTGACATAAACCATGACTCGGCTTGAGTTGGGATTTTATGTGAGAGAGATTCTAGTGCATGGTAACATATGATTATAGGTTCATTTAAGGTAAATCTTATTACTAATTGGGTGGCCATGGCATGCTATGCTAGGTGTTAACCATGGTCTATGAGGTTCATAAAATGATTTAGAGAAATCATTTATGGTAAGAAAGAGTTCTGATGATATTAAGAGTTGATATCATGTCTCATTGCCAATTAGTGATGAGCCTAGTAAGTCACACACATACACAAGTTATCACCTATTTAAATATGATTTAATTAATTAATTAAAGAGTTTAATTGATTAATTAAATAGATTTGGTTTGCAATTAAATTGTAAAGTCCCTAGCATGACTTGAAACCAAATCTAGATTATTGGATGTATAATACAAGTTAAATTTATATTTAAAGTGTTTAAATATGAATTTAATTAATGAGAAATTAATTAATAGAGATTAATTAATTAATTTATATTTGATATAAATTAATTAGAAGAAAAATAATTATTTTGGGTTGAGAACTCAAAATTAAGACACAGGGGCATTTTGGTCATTTTGCAGTGTGACACGTGGCACCATGAGATGGTGATACATGGCATAACACATAAGCTTGCCAAATGTTTTTTTTTTAATCATGTAAGATGATTAAAATCAAGATTAAATATAGGTTTGACACTTGGCACAATGTGATTGGGTCACTTAAACCTAGAGCTAATCAAAAGGTGACATGTGGCTAGGGTTTAATGTGTTAACCTAGCTATTTAAGTGTGGTTATGAAAAGAAAACATAACCAGCAGCCTCTCCTCTCAATTGTCATGCCACTTTGAGCCTCTCCAGCTATTTCTCTTCATCTCTCATCAATTCAAAGAGATTAGCCATCAATCTCTTGAATTAAGAACACTAGAAATTGTTTCTAATGTCCTGTTTACATCTCTAATCTCTTAAATGGCAGAACTTGAATTTCTAATTAATAGAAAAGGCTTTAGAAGCTATTCAAGGGCTGCCATAGGTGTTCTTGGTGTGGACAAGCTAGAGGGACAACATCCGTGTCTCAAGATGAATCTCAAAGGCGTAGACACGCTGCAGCACATCAAGAGGTTAGTGTAATCGTTCTTGATTTAATCTAGGGTTCTAAAATTAATCTGATTAATTTTAAAATCTTAAATGGCAAATACAGATCCAAAAACATATTAAAAGAGTTTTAATATGTTGTTTATCATTGAAATCAAATAGATAAAAATAAATCTTGCATGGTGCATGTGACCCTAGGTGAAAATTTTTGAATTCAATGGTATAATCTTGTGTTTTTCACGCTTCCGTTCCTTCAATTGGTATCAGAGCCACTATATTTGCCATTTAGATTGTTGATTATATAATTTAATTGTGTGTTTGATCATGAGATCAAGAGATTCATTGCTGGTTGGATCATGAGGTGTGGCGGCACACATGGTGAAGCCACCATTGGTGGCGGCAATAATGGTTCCTTGGGTGTTTCAAGGTTTGGCTTTTAATTCTGCAATTGTTGTATGATCTAAGGCCTATTCTTTGACTAATTAAAGTTTTTAATTAGTTGTTTTAATAACACAATTAAATTATGATTCAAATCAGAATTTTAAAAATTGTTTGAATGTGATTCAAATCTGAATTTTAAAAGTTGTTTGAATGTGATTCAAATCTGAATTTTTAAAGTTGTTTGAATCATATTTAAATCTGATTTTTTAAAATTGATTCAATAAAATTCAGATCTGATTTTTTTAAAAAATATTTGAATGTGATTTTTTAAAAAATGTTTGAATGTGATTCAAATCTGAATTTTTGAAGTTGTTTGAATGTGATTCAAATCTGAATTTTTAAATTTGTTTGAATGAGATTCAAATCTGAATTTTTAAATTTATTTGAATCATATTCAAATCTGAATTTTTAAGTTGAATATGAGATATTCAATTTAATTTAAGTATGTATGTTTTATTTAATTGTTAAATAGTGATATGCATGATGGATGATCATGGACTATAAAAGACCAATGTGATTGGATTTATTTCTTTTATGTTTCTTTGGGATTGTAAATTTATTAATTTATTTTAATTTATTTTGGGCATGTATTATTAAGTTTCTAATATTTTTGGGTTGTAATTTCATTTATTTAAGTTCTTGTAAATTCGCCTTGGTATGCCAAGGATTACTATGTAATATTGGATTGTAAGAAGTTCAAGGAGTCAAGAGCATTGGTGGGACGGTGGGAGGAATTCAATATCAAGTGTTGATTATGTACTCCTTCAGCAACTCTTGTAAAATGAATGAATGAAATGCACCAGGAATGCCCTAATTCAATTCTTGGTGGCTCAGAATTGAATCCCTTAGAAAGTCCATGATCATACCATATTTACTGCTTATCCATGAATGCATGAGATGTATGGGAATGTATGCAATTATATGATATATGCATGCTAAATGGATAATGTGCAATGTGGGACCTTAATAGTAATTAGGATGGCTATAAAATCTTCCAAACAAATGATTAAGTTGGAAATGGTATAATTAAAGTAATTATAACATAAGCCCTCCATTAAGGCAATTATTTTAAGAAATTTTAAATAGTTGCATGAGATGCAATTAATTTAAGAGATTTTCTTAAGAATAATTGTTAAGCATGAGATGTTGTAAATATGTAAATGGTTTGGTGGCCAATATTGGATGTACCTGAGGACATTAAAATTATTTGCATAATTACTGGCTCAATGGGATCAACTTAACTAATGCAAGATAAGTCAATAATGGATGTACATGAGATTTTGAGCATTAGGGGCTAGGTAAAGGATTGAACCTCACATGAGATGTGATGGGCAAGGAGTTGCTCACTTATAGTTTATTGTAATTCCAATAATGGATGTACCTGAGGATGATCAATAGAATTATAAGAATTCAATCACCCACTAGAAATCCATCCAACTAGGATTTCCGTTTTCTACTTTGGAAGTGTAGGATTCGCTAAGTTAGTGGGAGGACCAATTTGATTAAAAGACCATAATCATTTTGGTTAATTACATGATACATTTACTAATTAATCTGGTTATTTTCTGCGATTAATTTTACGATAAAAATGAGCACAAAACAACCACCACCATCCAATATCCTTGCAAGCATACTTGATCACAACAGTTGTGAGGACCTAATCATGCGATTGGCTAAGAAATTTGAAACTTGTCTGAACCTTGAACATATAGGATATGTTCTAGATTCAAATGTTCAGTCCCTTACCTCCAGAGGCCACACAAGAGGAACATGAAACTTTGGACAAGCGAAGGAGCATGATATGAGAGCTAAGTGTTACATGCTTGCTTCTATGAGTAATGAGTTCTGAAGCAACATGAGAATATGCAGAGTGCGAGTGAGATCCTCCTTCACCTACAAGAGTTGTATGGTGAGCACAAAGAGAATGCTAGGTATGAGATATCTAGACGCTATTCCGTATGAGGATGTCGAGGGACGAATGTTGGGGATCATGTCCACAAGATGATTCGGTGATTGAGCGGTTGGAACATCTTGACTTCAACATGGATTTCCATCTACAAACGGATTTGATACTTGGTCCATTCTCGAGTCTTTTGGGAAATTTGTGACAAATTTCCATATGACTAAACAGAATGCACCTTAGTGAATTACTCAACTGTGGTTATTGCCCAAAAGAATATGCCGGGCAATAAAGGAAAAGAGGTAGCTTTGGTTGCATCTTCTTCTGTGGAAAGTCCAACAAGAAGAAGGGCAATAAGAAAAAGAAACCTCAGATTCTGGTCCTTCAAGAAAATAGCTAAGCGAGAAAGGAAGACTAAAGTGAAAAGGCAAAGGAAAGTGTTTCCTTTGCGGCGGAAAGTGTTTCCATTGCAAATAGGAAAGTGTTTCCATTGCGGTAAGAAAGTGTTTCCACGGCGAGTATAGCAATCTAAAAGAATACAATGCCATGGTGAAAACCAACTCAAGTTCAAAATATATTTGGCACTTAAGGTTATGTCATGTTGCGGAAGATAGGATTGCAAAAGCGGAGAAAATGGGGATTCTATCCTCATTGGGCTCTGAGCCTACTCCAACTTGTGAATCTTGCCTTCAAGGCAAAATGACTAGATCACCCTTTGTTGGACAGGCTAAGAGTGAAAATATTTTGGAACTAATACATAGTGATGTATGTGGTCCGTTTAAAGAAATGGCTAGAGGGCTTTCATTATTTTATTACCTTTACGATGATAAATCAAGGTTTGGGTATTTGTATTTGATGAAATACAAACATGAATCCTTTGAAAAGTTTAAGGAATTTAAATCAAGTAGAAAATTAAACAGAAAGAGTATTAAAGCTCTTGATCGGATCGTGGAGGTGAATATTTGAGTCTTGAATTTGATGAATACTTGAGAGAGCATGGCATTGTTTCTCGGTGACTCCTCCGGGAGCATACGGTGAATGGTGTATCTGAAAGGAGAAATCGTACCCTATTGGATATGGTACGTAGTATGATGAGCTATCTTGATATGCCAATCTCCTTTTGGGGATTTGCATTAGAATCGACTTTATATATTCGAATAGGATTTCATCAAAATCGTTTCTTCCACACCTTATGAGATATGGCATGGAAGAAAACCAAGTCTTAAGCATGTTAAGATTTGGGGTTGTCCACTTATATCAAAAGTGAACAACGATAAATAGGAGACCACATCGTAAAAGGTCGATTTGTTGGATATCCAAAAGATAGTTTTGGATATTATTTTTATTTGCCTACTTCACAAAGGTTGTGATAAGTAGAGATGCCACATTTCTTGAACAACGGTTTGTTCAAGAAGGAGGCAAAGGAAGGCAAATAGAGTTAGAATTGGAGAATTCGACCAACCAGCAGTCGGATGGATATAGATCCATCTAGTCAACCTATACCCATTGATGAAACATCTCTACACTGTTCCTCGTAGAACAACCGGTATCTCACCCACGGTGAGATATGGTTTTCTTCATGAAGAAGAACAAGAGTCGTCTACTCATGAAGAAGTAGATCATGGAGATGATCCACTTACCTATGAAGAAGCTATATCGGATATAGACTCTTCAAAATTGATTAATCCTAAGAAATCCAAGATTTATTACATGTAAAAGAATGAATTTAGGGATATTGTTGAACCGTATGAAGGTATTTTACATTTAGGGAACAAATGGATGAACAAAAAGAAAATTGGTTCAGATGGAAAGGTAGAGACCTATAAGGCAAGGCTAGTAGCGAAGGGATTGCCAAAGGCAAGGAATAGACTATGAGGAGACTTTCTACTTTGTTGCCATGCTTAAATCAATTAGGATTTTATTAGCAATAGCTGCATACTATGATTATGAGATTTGGCGGATGGATGTCAAAGCGACTTTTCTCAATGGATACATTGAAGAAAACATTTTCATGGAACAACCTAGGGATTTGAATCCCAAGATGGTTCCAAGGTATGCAAGCTAAAGCGATCCATTTATGGGTTGAAACAAGCTTGAGGAGTTGGAACATCCGTTTGATGAAGCCATTAAATCTTTTGTTTTTATAAAAATGAGGATGAGCCATGTGTATATAAGAAGGTTAGTGACAGTGCTATCACTTTCCTTGTCTTATATGTGGATGACATCCTGTTGATGGGTAATGACACAGGTATGTTGACGACTATAAAGGTATGGTTGTCAAATACATTCTCCACAAAAGACTTAGGGGAGGCAACCTATATTCTTGGGATTAAACATATAGAGATAGAGCGAAAAGAATAATTGGTTTATCCCAAAGTCTATACTTGGAAAAGGTGTTAAAGAGGTTTAACATGCTTGATTCCAAGAGAGGATTGTTACCAATGAGACATGGTATCCATCTTTCTAAAGAGATGTCTCCAAAGACACTGAAGAAAGAGATAAGATGGCGAGATTCCATATGCTTGGCTATTGGAAGTTTAATGTATGCAATGTTGTGTACTAGGCCGGATATCGCATATCTGTTAGTTTGACTAGCGGTATCAATCCATTCGAGTTTGGAACCTTTGGATAGTCACAAGATTATTCTTAAGTACTTAAGAAGAATTAAGGATTTATTCTTGATTTATGGAGGTGCAGACTTGCAATTGGATGGTTATACTGATTCTGATTTCCAATCAGATATCGATGATAGAAAGTCTACCTCTGGATATGTGTTCATTTGTAATGGAGGTGCGATCGGTTGGAAGAGTTCCAAGCGAGCACGCATTGCAGATTCTACTATCGAGTCGAGTATATTCTTTGCATCGAATCTTTGCAAAGGAAGTCGTTTGGATAAAGAAGTTCGTGATGAACTTACGGTAGTTCCTTCCATTGAGTCGTGGTTCCATTTCACTTTGTGACAACAATGGAGCGATCATCTGAGCTAAGGAACCAAGGTCTCACGGAAATCCAAACACATAGAAAGGCGTTACCACATTATCGGAGAAATAGTTGGGCGGCGATGTAGCCATGCGAAAATAGCATCGGTGAAAATCCGGTGATCCATTCACTAAGCCTATGTCACAGACTCGATTAGACCGACATCTTGAGAAGATAGGTCTAAGATATTGTAATGAATGGCTCTAGTGCTAGTGGAGATTGTTAGTAGTATGCCTAGAGCATATCATTTAGTATGTATCTTGTACATATTTTTAATAATAAAAGGCATTTCCACTTTTCCGTTTACATAATATATTTATGTGTAATAGAAAAGGTCCATTGATATTTTGTTAGAAATATTATTCTTAAGTTGTTAAAAATATGAGTGACAATATTTCTAGTACAAAGTATCATAAATAGGTTCACAATCGAGGATACTTTAAAATAAGGATATGACTTATCTAGAAAGATTGGATTAATGTTTGTTCCCAAGTTATTTATATTAGATATAAATAAGATGGAATGGTGAGTCTCATGCAATATAACAAACTTGATAGGAACTTATAAATGATAAGTAGGCAGAACAAGTGACACTTATGAAAAGCACATGGACTATACTCTTGTCAATGTTTTGTCATAAATCATATCGAGGCATATAATCTTTAGACTGAGATAGCACGATTATCTTGTATATAGGTAGTTTGAGTTTGATACTGCTTTCATACTTGTACTATGTATGGGTATATGGGCATGTGTTGGCTCCTGCTAGTTATATATGGAGGTAGGTGTTGATCAAGATGGAATCTGTTCCTTTAAGTAAATAGAGATAAAATCCTATGTTCATTTAATTGTTCTTGATGTTTCAAGTTCCTGGCAGGGACAGATAGATTTATTGAGAAAAGAGTTTCGATGAGAAAAATCTTTTAATCAAGAACTGGAATTAAAAGAGAACATAATATTCATAGCAAATGGAGTTTGACATAAACCATGACTCAACTTGAGTTGGGATTTTGTAACAGAGATTCTAGTGCATGGTAACAAATGATTATAGGTACATTTAAGGTAAATCTTATTACTAATTGGGTGGCCATGGCATGCTATGCTAGGTGTTAACCATGGTCTATGAGGTTCATAAAATGATTTAGAGAAATCATTTATGGTAAGAAAGAGTTCTGATGATATTAAGAGTTGATATCATGTCTCATTGCCAATTAGTGATGAGCCTAGTAAGTCACACACATACACAAGTTATCACCTATTTAAATATGATTTAATTAATTAATTAAAGAGTTTAATTGATTAATTTAATAGATTTGGTTTGCAATTAAATTGTAAAGTCCCTAGCATGACTTGAAACCAAATCTAGATTATTGGATGTATAATATAAGTTAAATTTATATTTAAAGTGTTTAAATATGAATTTAATTAATGAGAAATTAATTAATAGAGATTAATTAATTAATTTATATTTGATATAAATTAATTAGAAGAAGAAAAATAATTATTTTGGGTTGAGAACTCAAAATTAAGACACAGGGGCATTTTGGTCATTTTGCTGTGTGACACGTGGCACCATGAGATGGTGACACATGGCATAACACATAAGCTTGCCAAATGTTTTTTTAATCATGTAAGATGATTAAAATCAAGATTAAATATAGGTTTGACACTTGGCACAATGTGATTGGGTCACTTAAACCTAGAGCTAATCAAAAGGTGACATGTGGCTAGGGTTTAATGTGTTAACCTAGCTATTTAAGTGTGGTTATGAAAAGAAAACATAACCAGCAGCCTCTCCTCTCAATTGTCACACCACTTTGAGCCTCTCCAGCTATTTCTCTTCATCTCTCATCAATTCAAAGAGATTAGCCATCAATCTCTTGAATTAAGAACACTAGAAATTGTTTCTAATGTCCTGTTTACATCTCTAATCTCTTAAAAGGCAGAACTTGAATTTCTAATTAATAGAAAAGGCTTTAGAAGCTGTTCAAGGGCTGCCATAGGTGTTCTTGGTGTGGACAAGCTAGAGGGACAACATCCGTGTCCTCAAGACGAATCTCAAAGCGCAGACACGCTGCAGCACATCAAGAGGTTAGTGTAATTGTTCTTGATTTAATCTAGGGTTCTAAAATTAATCTGATTAATTTTAAAATCTTAAATGGCAAATACAGATCCAAAAACATATTAAAAGAGTTTTAATATGTTGTTTATCATTGAAATCAAATAAATCTTGCATGGTGCATGTGACCCTAGGTGAAAATTTTTGAATTCAATGGTATAATCTTGTGTTTTTCACGCTTCCGTTCCTTCAAATATATCGACCCTCGATGTGTTCTAGGTAATTTAGGTTTTAGTGTCACTAATATGTCACATTCGATAGTGTTTTAGGGTTGGTACTCGTTACCAATTTCATTTCCTTGTTTAGTGCATTTTATTGCAAATTGCTGTATTTCGGTATACTAGTTTGACCTAGCCGGACAACCTAGTTTCCTCGGTTTTCGAGCTTCGGTCAAAACTACAAACTTGTAGATCTATGTATTATGGAACGCGGGGCAAAATTTTAGGTCATTCTGAATTATGTAGACCAAGTTATTGTCATTTTACTATTGCTGGTCAAATGGCATCAAATTAGGTCATTTTAGGCCAATTTTGGTCAATTTTGGTTCTGCCAGTTTTTGGACCCGAACTTGTGCAAGCTGTTTGGCTTGCTTATGGTCATTTATGGGCTTTGGTGTCTTCATAAGACTTTTAGGTATGGGTCTTAACTATTCATGGTTAAAATTTCAGGTCAATTGGACCTGTTTTGAGTGAGTTATGGCCTAAACACTAACTGCTGCCCAAATGGTCAGTTTTCAGGTTTCACTTGCACTTAATCCGAATTGGTCATTTTTTTATGCCACCTTGCAAGCAGAATTTTGGTATCCTTTCTCAATGAAAGTTGGCACATTTTGCGCCTAGTTTCACCTCCAATTGGTCTCATACCAATTGGAGTCACAACTTTACACTTATAACCTAATTTATACACTGCATTCATCAATCACACAACCTGCACACAATTTGCACTTCCAATTTGGCAATCCTCCTTCTTCCAAACTCCAAATAAGCATACATGGCACTTCTAATACTCATTAAATAGTCTCAATTTCATCAAGTCATCATCAAAATTTCATCATAATTAAACAGCCCCAATTTAACATTAAAACCCTAATAATTTTTCAATTTCAATTATACATACAATTCAACCTATATACATGTCTATATTCACTCTCAAGCATCATTCAGCAAGTTTAATCATTCAAAACCATCTAAACCTAGCTCTCCTCAAGGCTACCAGAAATTAGAAGGAGTGTAGACTTATCATTTCTCTTAAATTTCAAGAGAATTCAACTCACCTCATGAAGCTCATTAACTTTAAAGAAGGAAGGGTGGGGGTTCTTTGCACTTACCTCATATGTGTGACCCTTGCTGCCCTTGACAACTCCACTATTTCCTCTCCTAATGGCTGCCCAAGGATTTTTCTTGATGTGGGGATAAACTTTCATGAAGGGACTTGTTGGATTTATGGCATGAAAGGGGAGAGATTAAGCCTTGCATGAAGGTTGGCTATGGAAGTTTGGAGAGAGAGATTTGAATTCGGCAATGGGTTTCAAAGGTTGAAGAAGGTGACTTGGTTAGTGGAAATTCTGTCCACTTAATGAGTTTAAATAATCCATAGTGCTCCACTAACATAATTAACATTTAAATAATCTAAATTTTTAATTATTCCACATTTTACCCTTAATTCCTCTTAATTACTCCACACATTTGACTTCAATTTTTTTGTTTTTGTATTATTAAATTTTTAACACTACTAATTTTTCATGGACATTTAAGTCAAAAGTCAACTCAGGGTATCAATTGACCAAAATGCCCTTATTTGGTTTGTATTTCGAAATTTTTAGTGTTACCGATTAAATCCTTGACCCATCGATTTCTAAATTTTCATTTTTATTTATATTGACTTACTAATTTTTCTTTGACATTTTCCAAGTGTAATATTATTTATTTTTAATGGACATTTAAGTCAAAAGACAACTCGGGATGTCAAATGACCACAATGCCCCTGTTCGGGTTGCATTCCCGATTTTTCGGTAACACCGGGTTTTGTCCGTTTTTCGATTTCTCACTTTTCTTTGCACTAATTAATTATTTTTTTTTTTTGATATTTCTAATGATATTTATACTTCAATAAATATTTATTTGAGTCTTAAAAATATTTTTGAGTTCCGCGATCCGAGCTAGTCAACGGTCCACGCCGTGACTTCCCGTTGCGGTCACCCATCGCTAGGGTTCTCGACTCGCTTAACTTGGTTACATTTCTTTGCTATTATTTTTCCTTTGTTTTTCTTGTATTTTCTTCTTTTGTATTTCATTATTTTAAGTCTCCTCACTCATAACGAAGTGTAGTTCTAGGCATCCTAGCTGTCCAGGACAAAGACCGGTCACCGAACAACAACACACTATCGAACTTAGGGTGTTACAAGGATCAAATCCGTTTGTAGTTGGAAATCCATGTTGAAGTCAAGATGTTCCAATGCTCAATCACCGAATCATCTTGTGGACATGATCCCCAACATTACATCCCTCAGACATCCTCATACGGAATAGCTGTCTAGATATCTCATACCTAGCATTCCTGCTGTGCTCACCATACAACTCTTGTAGGTGAAGGAGGATCTCACTCGCACTCTGCATGTTCTCATGTTGCTTCTGTAACTCATTACTCATGGAAGCAAGCATGTAACACTTAGCTCTCATATCGTGCTCCTTCCACTTGTCCAAAGTATCATGTTCCTCTTGTGTGGCCTCTGGAGGTAAGGGACCAGAACATTTGAATCTAGAACATATCCTATATGTTCAAGGTTCAGAAAAGCTTCAAATTTCTTAGCCAATCGCATGATTTGGTCTGTCAACCTATTGTGATCAAGTATGCTCGCAAGGATGTTGGATGGTGGTGGTTGTTTTGTGTTCATTTTTATCGTAAAATTAAGCTGAGAAAATAACTGATTAGTTAGTAAATGTATCATGTAATTAACCAAAAAGATTATGGTCTTTTAATCAAATTGGTCCTCCCACTAACTTAGCGAATCCTACACTTCCAAAGTAGAAAACGGAAATCCTAGTTGGATGGATTTCTAGTGGGTGATTGAATTATTATAATTGTATTGATCATCCTCAGGTACATCCATTATTAAAATTACAATAAACTATAAGTGAGCAACTCCTTGCCCATCACATCTCATGTGAGGTTCAATCATTTACCTAGCCCCTAATGCTCAAAATCTCAGGTACATCCATTATTGACTTATCTTGCATTAGTTAAGTTGATCCCATTGAGCCAGTAATTATGTAAATAATTTTAATGTCCTCAGGTACATCCAATATTGGCCACCAAACCATTTACATATTTACAACATCTCATGCTTAACAATTATTCTTAAGAAAATCTCTTAAATTAATTGCATATCATGCAACTATTTAAAATTTCTTAAAATAATTGCCCCAATGGAGGGCTTATGTTATAATTACTTTAATTATAGCATATCCAACTTAATCATTTGTTTGGAAGATTTTATGGTCATTCTAGTTACTATTAAGGTCTCACTTTGCACATTATCCATTTAGCATGCATATATCATATAATTGCATACATTTCCATACATCTCATGCATTCATGGATAAGCAGTAAATATGGTATGATCATGGACTTTCTAAGGGATTCAATTCTGAGCCACCAAGAATTGAATCAGGGCATTCCTAGGTGCATTTCATTCATTCATTTTACAAGAGTTGCTGAAGGAGTACATAATCAACACTTGATCTTGAATTCCTCCCACTGGTCCCACCAATGCTCTTGACCTCCTTGAACTTCTTGCAATCCAATATTACATAGTAATCCTTGGCATACCAAGGCGAATTTACAAGAACTTAAATAAATGAAATTACAACCCAAAAATTATTACAAACTTAATAATACATGCCCAAAATAAATTAAAATAAATTAATTAATTTACAATCCCAAAGAAACATAAAAGAAATAAATCCAATCACATTGGTCTTTTATGGTCCATGATCATCCATCATGCATATCACTATTTAACAATTAAATAAAACATACATACTTAAATTAAATTGAATATCTCATATTCAACTTAAAAATCGAAATTTGAATATGATTCAAATAAATTTAAAAATTCAGATTTGAATCTCATTCAAACAAATTTAAAAATTCAGATTTGAATCACATTCAAACAACTTCAAAAATTCAGATTTGAATCACATTCAAACATTTTTAAAAAAATCAGATTTGAATCACATTCAAACATTTTTTAAAAAATCAGATCTGAATTTTATTCAATCAATTTTAAAAAATCATATTTAAATATGATTCAAACAACTTTAAAAATTCAGATTTGAATCACATTCAAACAACTTTTAAAATTCAGATTTGAATCACATTCAAACAATTTTTAAAATTTTTGATTTGAATCATAATTTAATTGTGTGATTAAAAATCCTAATTAAACATTTTAATTAGTCATATGATGAACCTTTCATCATGCAACAATTGCAGAATTTAATAACAACCATGCGCACCAAGATCTTCCAAAGCCATGCGCACCATGTTGGAGTTTATCAAGCATGCCGCCACACCTCTTGATCCAACCAGCAATGGATCAATCATCTCATGATCAAATCACACAATTAAATCATATAATAAAAAATCTAAATGGCAAATATAGTGGCTCTGATACCAATTGAAGGAATGAAAGCGTGAAAAATACAAGTTTATACCATTGAATTCAAAAATTTTCACCTAGGGTCACATGCATCATGCAAGATTTATTTTTATCTATTTGATTTCAATGATAAATAACATATTAAAACTCTTTTAATATGTTTTTTGGATTTGTATTTGCTATTTAAGATTTTAAAATTAATCAGATTAATTTTACAACCCTAGATTAAATCAAGAAACGATTACCGACCTCTTGATGCCTTTGCGGCGTGTCTGCGCCGGTGAGATTCGTCTTGAGACACGGATGTTGTCCCTGTAGCTTGTCCACACCAAGAACACCTATGGCAGCCCTTGAACAGCTTCTAAAGCCTTTTCTATTAATTAGAAATTCAAGTTCTGCCTTTTAAGAGATTAGAGATGTAAACAGGACACTAGAAACAATTTCTAGTGTTCTTAATTCAAGAGATTGATGCCTAATCTCTTTCAATTGATGAGAGATGAAGAAGAATAGAGGGAGGGCTGCAAAATGGCGTGACCAAGGAGTGTGGCTGCTGGTTGTATTTTATTTTCTCATAACAACACTTAAATAGCTAGGTTAACACATTAAACCCTTGCAACATGTCACCCTTTGATTAGCTCTAGGTTTAAGTGACCCAATCACATTGTGCCAAGTGTCAAACCTATATGTAATCTTGATTTTAATCATCTTACATGATTAAAAACATTTGGCAAGCTTATGTGTTATGCCATGTGTCACCATCTCATGGTGCCACGTGTCACACTGCAAAATGACCAAAATGCCCCTGTGTCTTAATTTTGAGTTCTCAACCCAAAATAATTATTTTTCTTCTTCTAATTAATTTATATCAAATATAAATTAATTAATTAATCTCTATTAATTAATTTCTCATTAATTAAATTCATATTTAAACACTTTAAATATAAATTTAACTTATATTATACATCCAATAATCTAGATTTGGTTTCAAGTCATGCTAGGGACTTTGCAAACTAATTGCAAACCAAACCTATTTAATTAATCAATTAAACTCTTTAATTAATTAATTAAATCATATTTAATTAGGTGATAACTTGTGTATATGTGTGACTTACTAGGCTCATCACTAATTGGCAATGAGACATGATATCAACTCTTAATATCATCAGAACTCTTTCTTACCATAAATGATTTCTCTAAATCATTTTATGAACCTTATAGACCATGGTTAACATCTTGCATAGCATGCCATGGCCACCCAATTATTAATAAGGTTTACCTTAAATGAGCCTATAATCATATGTTACCATGCACTAGAATCTCTGCATTACAAAATCCCAACTCAAGTGAGTCATGGTTTATGTCAAACTCCATTTGCTATGAATATTATGTTCTCTTTTAATTCCAGTTCTTGATTAAAAGATTTTCTCATCGAAACTCTTTTACGAATAAATCTATCTCTGTCCTGGCCAAGAACTTGAAACATCAAGAACAATTAAATGAACATAGGATTTTATCTCTATTTACTTAGAGGAACAGATTCCATCTTGATCAACACCTACCTCCATATATAACTAGTAGGAGCCAACACATGCCCATATACCCATACACAGCACAAGTATGAAAGCAGTATCAAACTCAAACTACCTATATACAAGATAACTGTGCTATCTCAGGTCTAAATATTATATGCACTGATATGATTTATGACAAAACATTGACAAGAGTAAACTCCATGTGCTTGTCATAAGTGTCACTGGTTCGGCCTACTTATCATTTATAAGTGCCTATCATGTTTGTTATATGGCATGAGACTCACCATTCCATCTTATTTATATCTCATATAAATAACTTGGGAACAAACATGAATACAATCTTTCTGGATAAGTCATATCCTTATTATGAAGTATCCTCGATTGTGAACCTATTTATGATACTTCGTGCTAGAAATATTGTCACTCATATTCTTAACAACTTAAGAATAATATTTCTAATAAAATATCAATGGACCTTTTTCTATTACACATAAATGTATTATGTAAACGGAAAAGTGAAAATGCCTTTTATTAATAAAAATATGTACAAGATACATACTAAATGATATGCTCTAGGGCATACTACTAACATCAGGTACATATAAAATATTATCCAAACACAAAACATGTCTAGACATGTAAAAAGATTTAGATCCTATGGCTAAAGCTTCAACAGTTGAGCCATCGCCAATCTGGAGTCTAACATCTCGAGAACACAAACTGCTACTATTTGCTAGTTCCTGCATATCATAAGAAATATGAGAACTGGCACCAGTATCTAAAACCCAAGCTGTAGATGAACTATGAGTATCATCAAAATCTAAATAACAAGATATGGACATACCATTCGAAGGTCTATCCTTCTTGTCCTTCAGAGAAGCAAGATACTCTGGACAGTTCCTTTTCCAGTATCCATCCTTCTGGCAATGGAAACACTTTCCTTTGCGTCTATCAGCTTTAGTCTTCCCTTTCTGTTTAGCTATTTTCTTGGAAGGATCAGGAATCTGAGGTTTCTTTTTCTTATTGCCCTTCTTCTTATTGGACTTTCCAGCAGAAGAAGATGGAATCAAAGCTACCACTTTTCCTTTATTACCCGACATATTCTTTTGGGCAATAACCAGCATGTTGAGTAAGCCAGCCAAGGTGCATTCCTGTTTAGTCATATGGAAATTTATCACAAAATTCCCAAAATACTCAAGAAGGGACTGAAGGACCAAATCCATCTGCAGACTTAAAGTCAAGATGTTCCAGCTGCTTAATTAGCTGAATCATCTTGTGGATATGATCCTCAATATTCTATCCCTCAGACATCCTCATGCGGAACAGCTGCCTAGATATCTCATACCCAGTATTCCTGCTGTGCTCACCATACAACTCTTGTAAGTGAAGGAGGATCTCACTCGCATTCTGCATGTTCTCATGCTGCTTCTGTAACTCATTACTCATGGAAGCAAGCATGTAACACTTAGTTCTCATATCATGCTCCTTCCACTTGTCCAAAGTTTCATGTTCCTCTTTAATGGCCTCTGGAGGTAAGGGACCAGGAACATTTGAATCTATAACATATCCTATATGTTCAAGGTTCAGGACAAGTTTCAAATTTCTTAGCCAATTAGATAGATTAGGTCCTGTTAACCTATCACGATCAAGTATGCTTGCAAGGATATTAGATGTTGGTGGTTGTTCTGTGCTCATTATTATTAGAAAATTAACTGCAAAAAATAACCAGATTAATTAGTAAATGTATCATGTATTTAACCAAAATGATTATGATCTTTTAATCAAATTGGTCCTCCCACTAACTTAGCGAATCCTACACTTCCAAAGTAGAAAACGGAAATCCTAGTTGGATAGATTTCTAATGGGTGATTGAATTCTTATAATTCTATTGATCATCCTCAGGTACATCCATTATTGGAATTACAATAAACTATAAGTGAGCAACTCCTTGCCCATCACATCTCATGTGAGGTTCAATCCTTTAACTAGCCCCTAATGCTCAAAATCTTAGGTACATCCAATATTGACTTATCTTGTATTAGTTATGTTGATCCCATTAAGCCAGTAATTATGCAAACAATTTTAATGTCCTCAGTACATCCAATATTGGCCACCAAACCATTTATATATTTGCAACATCTCATGCTTAACAATTATTCTTAAGAAAATCTCTTAAATTAATTGCATTTTATGCAACTTTTTAAAATTTCTTAAAATAATTGCCTCAATGGAGGACCCATGTTTTAATTACTTTAATTATAGCATTGCCAACTTAATCATTGGTTTGGATGATTTTGGGATTGTCCTAATTACTATTAAGGTCTCACTTTGCACATTATCTATTTAGCATGCATATATCATATAGTTTCATACATTCCCATACATTTCATGCATTCATGGATAAACAGTAAATATGGTATGATCATGGACTTTCTAAGGGATTTAATTATGAGCCACTAAGAATTGAATCAGGGCATTCCTAGGTGTATTTCATTCATTCATATTGCAAGAGTTGCTGAAGGAGTACATAATTAACACTTGATATTGAATTCCTCCCCTTTGGTCCCACCAATGCTCTTGATCTCCTTGATCTTCTTGCAATCCAATATTACATAGCCTTGGCATACCAAGTAATTTACAAGAACTAAATAATGAAATTACAACCCAAAAATTATTACAACCTTAATAATACATGCCCAAAATAAACTAAAATAAATTAATTAATTTACAATCCCAAAGAGAAATAAAAGAAATAAATACAATCACATTGGTCTTTTATAGTCCATGATCATCCATCATGCATATCACTATTTAACAATTAAATAAAACATACATACTTAAATTAAATTGAATATCTCATATTCAACTTAAAAATCCAGATTTGAATATGATTCAAACAAATTTAAAAATTCATATTTGAATCACATTCAAACAAATTTAAAAATTCAGATCTGAATCACATTCAAACAACCTTAAAAATTCATATTTGAATCACATTCGAAGAATTTTTAAAAAATCATATTTGAATCACATTCAAATAATTTTTAAAAATTTAGATTTGAATATTATTCAAACAACTTTAAAAATTCAGATTTGAATATGATTTAAACAACTTAAAAAATTCAGATTTGAATCACATTCAAACAACTTTTAAAATTCTGATTTGAATCACATTCAAACAATTTTAAAATTCTGATTTGAATAAAAATTTAGTTGTGTGATTAAAAATCCTAATTAAACATTTTAATTAGTCATATGATAAACCTTCGATCATGTAACAATTGCAGAATTTAATAACAACCATGCGCACCATGGTCTTCCCAAACCTTGCGCACCATGTTGGAGTTCATCAAGCATGCCGCCACATATCCATTGTAACCAGCAATGGATAAATCATCTCATGATCAAAACACACAATTAAATCATATAATCAACAATCTAAATGGCAAATATGGTGGCTCTGATACCAATTGAAGGAGCAGAAGCATGAAAAATACAAGTTTATACCATTGAATTCAAAATTTTTCACCTAGGGGTCACATGCACCATGCAAGATTTATTTTTAACTATTTGATTTCAATGATAAACAACATATTAACACTTTTTTAATATGTTTTTGGATTTGAATTTGCCATTTAAGATTTTAAAATTAATCATATTTATTTTAGAACCCTAGATTAGATCAAGAACAAATACACTAACATCTTGATGCACTGCAGTGTATTTATGCCTTTCGGATGCATCTTCAGGACACCAAATGTTGTCCCTCTAGATTGTCCACACCAAGATCACCTATGGCAGCCCTTGAACAGCTTTTAAAGCTTTTTATATTATTTAGAAAATCAAGTTTTGCCTTTTAAGAGATTAAAGATGTAAACAGAACACTAGAAACAATTTCTTGTATTTTTAATTCAAGAGATTATTTGCTAATCTCTTGGAATAGATGAGAGATGAAGAAGATGTGGAGAAGGGAGTCTCAAGGGTGGCGGCACAAAGGAGGCAGCAGCAGCTTCTATTTTATTTTATTTTTTCATAAGAACACTTAAATAGCTAGGTCACCACTTAAACCCTTGCCACATATCACCCTTTGATTGGTTTTAGGTTTAATTGACCCAATCACATTGTGCCAAGTATCAAACCTATATTTAATCTTAATTTTAATCATCTTACATGATTAAAAGACATTTCGTAAGTTTATGTGTAATGTCATGTGTCACACTCTACCCCTCTGTAAGGCATAACATGATCCCGTAGTATACCTAATGAATTACCAACTTCGTCTACTGATAACCCATTAAATATACTACAAGGGATTTTAAAACTTTTCTTACTTCTTTTTACAGTGGTGAGCACTATTTACAGGTGTTAAAAAATTTTTTTGAACTTAAGTGAAAGAGATAACACATTTGAATTATTAGGAATTTCTGTAAAATTTTTGACAGAATGCCCTCTGTATTTTGAATAAAACAGTTCTTCAAAAACCTGTAAAAAGCACTTCAAATATATTTCTCAATCTCAAACTCCAAAATTTAATCAACTCAAATCCACAACAACTTTTCAATATTTCCAAAGGATGAGATAAAAGAAATATAGTACAAATTTTACAAGTCAAAATAACTCATAATTATTTTACAACTTCAATGTACAATTTTAATTTATAGCTGCTCGAAACTAAGAACAATATATACATACAGTGAACATACATTACAGTACAAAGTGCAAAATGTGGTATGCTCAATATACCCGATGATCTCTCGCTGAATGCACTAGCAGCCTAGTCTGCTACCTTGTTCGTCTGTCTACCTGTGATAGCAATGAAAAGCTATCGCTGAGATAATATCTCAGTGATGCACAACATTAACCAAATACAACTTTAAATCACAAATCATAAGTCATAAAAATAGTGGATACTTAAACCATAGTTAAATTCAAGACAATGAATGTCATAAAGAATTTGAATTCTATTTCACAAATTATCAAAGCTCATAATAACACAATTTAGTCAAATGGTTTAAGAACACAGTGTTGCCAATTCATACACAACTTAAGCCATGACACAAATTTTCGATCAATGCCACGTTGTACACCACGACAAAGCAATCTACAACCGCACTAATCGAAATCAATGAGAGAGGAAGCTAGCTATATAATGAGTACTTATCCGATCTTAACCTCAACTGACAAGCCAAAGAGGGAGAAAAATAAACGATCTCAACCCCATAAATGGAGGAGGAATAATGTGATACTGTCATGCTAAGTGTGAACACAAAATCAATTCCAAACATTTTATTCAAATGATTCGTGAGAATCCAATAAATTTCCAAAGTCATAATTTCATTCACAAAATGGCAACACAATTCATAATTAACTTCAATTTTCACAAATACACTAAATAAATTTTTCCACAGTTTCAAACCATTTACAATGCTTTTCAAGCAATAAGTATCCATTCAAACACATTTCCATAATTGAAAACAATAATATACAAATAGCCATAATTTATTTCAATTGAAAAATTCAAAAGAAATAACTGTTGTGCACAAACCTCTGATAACTGTCTCCTGGCCTTGACTCAGTGTTTCCTTCCCTTTCCCTCAGTCTTTGCTAACTGAGAAACACAATTTGAAGTGTTTCAGTACTCATTTAAACTGTTTCTAACGACAATGCTTGATAATTAATTCACTGAATTCTATTATTTGCTTAGTCAACCTAATATGTCGACCCTTGATGCATTCTAGGTAAATTAGGTTCTAATGTTACTAATATGTCACATCCAATAGTCTTTTAGGGTTGGTACATGTTACCAAATTCATTTCCATGTATATTGCGTTTTCTTGCAATCTGCTAGATTCCGGGATACTAGTTTGACCTAGCCCGATGGCCTAGTTCCCTCAGTTTTCGGGTTTCGATCAAAACTACAAACTTGTAGATCTATTTCTTATTGCACGCGGGGAAAAATTTTAGGTCATTCTGAGTTTACTAGACAAAGTTATGATAATTTTACTATTGCTGGTCAGAATGTACCAAAATTGGTCACTTTAAGTCATTTTAGGTCAATTTTGGTTCGGCCAGTTTTTAGACCCGAACTTGTGCAAGCTGTTTGACTTGTTTATGGTCATTTCTGGGCTTTGGTGTCTTCATAAGACTTGTAGATATAGGTCTTAACTAATCAAGGTAAAAACTTCAGGTCAATTGGACCTGTTTTGAGTGAGTTATGGTCAAAACACTAACTGCTGCCCAAATGGTCAATTTTCAGGCCTTAATTGCACTAATTCTAATTTGGTCATTTTTCAAGTTACCTTGCAAGCAGAATTTTGGTAAGCTTCCTTCATGAAAGTTGGCACATTTTGTGCCTAGTTTCACCTCCAATTGGTCTCATACCAATTTGAGCCACACACTTAAGGTTCTAGGTCCAAAACATAAACTGCCCTATTGCATTTTGTTCATTACTCATCAAAGAACACTTTTAGCACTTACCAAACAACTCATTCATGCCAATTCTGGTTTGTACCATAACCTAAACGCAATTCACAATATATTGTTGGTCATTTTGGAAGTTTACAATCATACTCAATATGCACCATATAGTACAGAATTTTTCAAGCTCAAATTACAACAATTCAATCACCTAACCTAGCTCATTTACATGTCCAACCTCACACTATCATACATATACCCAAGCTGCCATAATAACTACCACAATTCAACGTTAATATTCCATAAACTAAAAATGAAATAACATTTTTATGGTTCACCAAATCAAGCTGCCAATTCATACATCACACTCCAATAATTTCAAAGCTTCCAAATTTAAGTGCACATTTACATATACTTAATATACATCACCCAAATAAATTCCTACACACAAAAACACTTAATCAACCCTTTAATCTACCATTTACAAGCAAGAATAAACTGTCCTCAAGGAGTTTCCATGGCTGCCAAAAATAAACATCTCCCTTAGAATATCAAACTCTAAAATTCTTTCCACAATTCAAGTACCCATAACCTCCTCACAAACTTTAATGAAGCAATAACCAAAAACACAAACTTACTACTTTGGAAACTCTTCAAAACCTTGACTAAACTTGATCTTCTTGCTGCCTATCTACTGCCCAAGTGGTGTAGAACAGTTTTTGTGAAGGAAGCGAGTGAAAAATATGGCTAAATCATGGTTGCATGGAGCTTGGCCATGGATGGCCATGGAGGTTCTTCAATGGAGGCTCACGGCTGGTTTTTGCAATGTTGAAGAAGATGAGCAATCTGCCCAAAATATGCTGATTATATGGCCACTTAATTGAGTTAGTGGACCACTAACTTAGATTAAACATTTAATATTCTAAAGTTTTCATATTCCCACATTTAACTCCTAATTTTTGCTATTTAAACTATGTACCACCAATTTAATTTTTTATGACATTTTCCAAGTGTAACATCATTTATTTTTAATGGAAATTTAGGTCAAAAGACAACTCGGGGTGTCAAAGGACCACAATTCCCCTGCTCGGGTTGCATCCCCGATTTTTCAGTAACACCGAGTTTTATCGTTTTCTCGATTTCTCACTTTTCTTTGTTCTAATTAATTAATTTTTCTCTAATATTTCTAATGATATTTATACTTCAATAGACATTTATTTAAGTCCTAAAAATATTTTTCAGGGTTTCCTGCAGTCCAGGGCTAGTCAACGGTCCACGCCGTGACTTCCCGGTGCGGTCACCCATCGCTAGAGTTCTTGGCTCGCTTAACTTGGTTACATTTCTTTACTATTATTTTTCTTTTGTTTTTCTTGTATTTCATTATTTTATATCTTTTCACTCATATTGAAGTGTAGTTCTAGGCATCCTAGCTGTCCGGACAACACTGGTCACTGGAACAGTAGAATGCACTATCGAACATAGGGGTGTTACACCATGTGCTACCATCTCATGGTGCCACATGTCACCCTGTGAAATGACCAAAATGCTCCTGTGTCTTAATTTTGAGTTCTCAACCCAAAATAATTATTTCTTTTCTTCTAATCAATTTATATCAAATATAAATCAATTAATTAATCTTTATTAATTAATTTTTCATTAATTAAATTCATATTTAAACACTTTAAATATAAATTTAACTTATACTATACATCCAATAATCTATATTTGCTTTTTGGTCATGCTAGGGACATTGCAATTTAATTGCAAACCAAACCTATTTAATTAATCAATTAAACTCTTTAATTAATTAATTAAATCATATTTAATTACGTGATAACTTGTGTATGTGTGTGACTTACTAGGCTCATCACTAATTGGCAATGAGACATGATATTAACTCTTAATATCATCAGAACTCTTTCTTACCATAAATGATTTCTCTAAATCATTTTATGCACCTCATAGATTATGGTTAACACCTAGCATAGCATACTATGGCCACCCAATCAGTAATAAGGTTTACCTTAAATGAAACTATAATCATATGTTACCATGCACTAGAATCTCTCTGTTACAAAATCCCAATTCGAGTTAGAGTCATGGTTTATGTCAAACCCCATTTTCTATGAATATTATGTTCTCTTTTAATTCTAGTTCTTGATTAAAACATTTTTCTCATCAGAAACTCTTTTCTGAATAAGTCTATCTGTCCTGGCCAGTAACTTGAAACATCAAGAACAATTAAATGAACATAGGATTTTATCCTTATTTACTTAGAGGAATAAATTCCATCTTGATCAACATCTACCTCTATATATAACTAGTAAGAGCCAACACATGCCCATACACTTATACGCAGTACAAGTATGAAAGCAGTATGAAACTCAAACTGCCTATATACAAGATAACTGTTTTATCTCAGGTCTGAAGATTATATGCACTAATATGATTTATGACAACACATTGGCAAGAGTAAACTCTATGTGCTTGTCATAAACGTCACTGGTTCAACATACTTATCATGTATAAGTGCCTATCATGTTTGTCATATAGCATGAGACTCACCATTCCATCTTATTTATATCTCATATAAATAACTTGAGAACAAACATGATCTCAATCTTTCTGGATAAGTAATGTCCTTATTGTGAAGTATCCTCGATTATGAACCTATTTATGATACTTTGTGCTAAAAATACTGTCACTCATATTCTTAACAACTTAAGAATAGAATTTCTAACAAAATATCAATGGACCTTTTCTACTACACATAAATATATTATGTAAATGGAAAAGTTAAAATGCCTTTTATTAATAAAAGATGTACAAGATACATACTAAATGAAATGGTCTAGGGCATATTACTAACAGGATCTAATACATAGTGATGTATGTGGTTCATTTAAGGAAATAGCTAGAGATGGTTTTCATTACTTTATTACCTTTACTGATGAAAAGTTAAGGTTTAGGTATTTGTATTTGATGAAATACAAACATGAATTCTTTAAAAAGTTCAAAGAATTTAAATCTGAAGCAGAAAATCAAATAGAAAAAAGTATTAAAGCTCTTTGATTAGATCGTGGAGGTGAATACTTGAGTACTGAATTTGATGAGTACTTGAGAAAGCATGGTATTGTTTCCAGCTGACTCCTCCATGAACACCACAGTTGAATGGTGTATCTGAAAGGAGAAATCGTACCTTATTAGATATGGTATGTAGTATGATGACCTATGCTGATATGCCAATCTCCTTTTGGGGATTTGCATTAGAATCAACTTTGCATATGCTGAATAGCATTCCATCAAAATTAGTATCTTCCATACCTTATGAGATATGGCATGGAAGAAAACCAAGTCTTAAGCATGTTAAGATTTGTTAGATATCCAAAAGACAGTTTTGGATATTAATTTTATTTGCCTACATCACAAAAGGTTATGGTAAGTAGAGATGTCACATTTCTTGAATAATAGTTTATTCAATAAGGAGGCAAAGGAAAGCAAATAGAGTTAGAATTGGAGAATTCTGACCAACCAACAAATCAAATGGATATAGATCCATCTAGTCAACCTACACCTATTGATGAAACATCTACAGTTTTTCCTCATAGAACAACCAGGGTATCTCACCCACCAATGAGATATGGTTTCCTTCATGAAGAAGAACAAGAGTTTTCTACTCATTAAGAAGTAGCTCACGGAGATGATCCACTTACCTATGAAGAAGATATATTAGATATAGACTCTTCAAAATGCATTGATGCTATGAAATCTGAGATTGATTCCATGTATAAGAATCAAGTTTGGGATCTTGTTAACCCACCTGAAGGTATTGCACCTATAGGGAACAAATGGGTTTTCAAGAAGAAAATTGGTTTTGATGGAAAGGTAGAGACTTATAAAGCAAGGCTAGTAGCGAAAGGGTTTTGCCAAAAGCAAAGAATAGACTATGAGGAGACTTTCTCACCTATTGCCATGCTTAAATCAATTAGGATTCTATTAGCAATAGCTGCATACTATGATTATGAGATTTGGCAAATGGATGTTAAAATAGCTTTTCTCAATGGATACATTGAACAAAACATTTTCATGGAATAACCTAGGGGTTTTGAATCCCAATATGGTTCCAAAGTGCGCAAGCTAAAACGATCCATTTATGGGTTAAAACAAGCTTCGAGGAGTTAGAACATCCATTTTGATGAAGCCATTAAGTAATTTGATTTTATCAAAAATGAGGATGAGCCATGTGTATATAAGAAGTTTAGTTACAGTGCTATCATTTTCCTTGTCTTATATGTGGATGACATTCTGTTGATGGGTATTGACACAGATATGTTGGCAACTGTAAAGATATGGTTGTCAAATACATTCTCCATGAAAGACTTAGGGGAGGCAACCTATATACTTGGGATTCACTTCTATAGAGATAGAGCGAAAAGAATAATTGGTTTATCCCAAAGTCTATACTTGGATAAGGTGTTAAAGAGGTTTAACATGATTGATTCCAATAGAGGATTCTTACCAATGAGACATGGTATCCACCTTTCTAAAGAGATGTCTCCAAAGACATCTGAATAAAGAGATAAAATGGCTAGGATTCCATATGCTTCGGCTATTGGAAGTTTGATGTATGCAATATTGTGTACTAGGCCGGATATCGCATATGCTGTTAGTTTGACTAGCAGGTATCAATCCAATCCAGGGTTAGAATGCTGGATAGCTATCAAGAATATCCTTAAGTACTTGAGAAGAACTAAGGATTTATTCTTGATATGTGGAGGTGGAGACTTGCAATTGGATGGTTATACTGATTCTAATTTCCAATCAAATATCGATAATATAAAGTCTACCTGTGGGTATGTGTTCGTTTGTGATGGAGGTGCAGTCAGTTGGAAGAGTTCCAAACAAAGTACGACTGCAGATTTCACTACAGAGGTAGAGTATATTGCTGTATCAGATGCTACAAAAGAAGCTATTTAGATATAAGAAACCCTGGTCTCGCTAGAAATCCAAACACATAGAAATGAGCTACCACATTATCAGAAATATAGTTGGGCAAGGCGATATAGCCATGCAGAAAATAGCATCAGCTAAAAAATCCAACTGATCCATTAACTAAGTCCTTGTTACAAACTTAGTTAGATCAACATCTTGAGAAGATGGGTTTAAGATATTATAATTAATGGCTTTAGTGCTAGTGGGAGATTGTTAGTAGTATACCCCAGAGCATATCATTTAGTATGTATCTTGTACATATTTTATTAATAAAAGGCATTTTCACTTTTCCATTTACATAATATATTTATGTGTAACAGAAAAGGTCCATTGATATTTTTTTAGAAATTTTATTCGTAAGTTGTTAAGGATATGAGTGACAGTATTTCTAGCACAAAGTATCATAAATAGGTTCACAATCGAGGATATTTCACAATAAGGACATGACTTATCTAGAAAGATTGTATTCATATTTGTTCCCAAGGTATTTGTATGAGATATAAATAAGATGGAATGGTGTGTCTCATGCCATATAACAAACATTATAGGCAGGCACTTATACATGATAAGTAGGTCGAACTAGTGACATTTATGATAAACACATGGAGTTTACTCTTGTCAATGCATTGTCATAAATCATATCAGTGCATATAATCTTTAAACCTGAGATAGCATAGTTATCTTATATATAGGTGGTTTGAGTTTGATACTGCTTTCATACTTGTATTGTGTATGGGTATATGGGCATGTATTGGCTCCTACTAGTTATATATGGAGGTAGGTATTGATCAAGATGGAATCTATTACCCTAAGTAAATAGGGATAAAATTCTATGTTCATTTAATTGTTCTTGATGTTTCAAGTTCCTGGCCAGGACATATAGATTTAATCAGAAATGAGTTTCTAATGAGAAAATCTTTTTATTCAAGAACTAGAATTAAAAGAGAACATACTATTCATAGCAAATGCGATTTGACATAAACCATGACTCCAGCTCGAATTGGGATTTTGTAACATAGAGATTCTAGTGCATGGTAACATATGATTATAGGTTCATTTAAGGTAAACCTTATTACTGATTGGGTGGCTATGGCATGCTATGCTAGGTGTTAACCATAGTCTATGAGCTGCATAAAATGATTTAGAGAAATCAAGAGTTGATATCATGTCTCATTGCCAATTAGTGATGAGCCTAGTAAGTCACGCGCATACACAAGTAATCACCTAATTAAATATGATTTAATTAATTAATGAAAGAGTTTAATTGATTAATTAAATAGGTTTGGTTTGCAATTAGATTGCAAAGTCCCTAGCATGGCTTGAAACCAAATCTAAGTTATTGGATGTATAGTATAAGTTAAATTTATATTTAAAGTTTTTAAATATGAATTTGATTAATAAGAAATTAATTAATAGAGATTAATTAATTAATTTATATTTGATATAAATTGATTAGAAGAAGAGTAATAATTATTTTGGGTTGAGAACTCAAATTAAGACACAAGGGTATTTTTGTCATTTCATAAGGTGACATGTGGCACCTTGATATAGTGACACATGGCACTACACATAAGCTTGCCATATGTCTTTTAATCATTTAAGATGATCAAAGTCAAGATAAAATATAGGTTTGACACTTGGCACAATGTGATTGGGTCAATTAAACCTAGAGCTAATCAAAAGGTGACATGTTCCAAGGGTTTTAAGTGGTGACCTAGCTCTATATAAGGAATAGGATGAAAAGAAAAAATAGAAGTTGCCATTCATCTATTTTGAGCCGCCGCCCCTTGGCTGCCTCTCCCTCTCTTCTTCTTCATCTCTCATCAATTCAAAGAGATTAGCAAACAATCTCTTGAATTAAAAATACTAGAAATCATTTCTAGTGTCCTTTTTACATCTGTAATCTCTCAAAAGGCAAAACTTGGTTTTCTAATTCATAGAAAAGCTTTAGAAGTTGTTCAAGGGCTGCCATTGGTGATCTTGGTGTCGACAAGCTAGAGGAACAACATCTGGTATCCTAGATGCATCCCAAAGGTGCCAAACACACTGCAGTGCATCAAAAGGTTAGTGTATTTGTTCTTGATCTAATCTAGGGTTCTAATGAATTAATATGTTAATTCTAAAATCTAAAATGGCAAATGTAGATCCATAAACATATTAAAAGAGTTTTAATATGCTGTTTATCATTGAAATCAAATAGATAAAAATAAATCTTACATGATGCATGTGACCCTAGATGAAAAATTTTGAATTCAATGATCTAAACTTATGTTTTTCATGCTTCCGCTCCTTCAAGGGATCCTTCCATCATGGTTTCTATAGTCATCTTTAGTTTAGGTTATTGAGGTTGGAGAGGTAGTGATGGTTGTGCAAAGTTTTAACCTCTGTTCTGAAATCTAGGGGGTGTTGGTGGTTTTTACCCTTGTTGTTTATTTATTGTCTAGTTCTGCTAATTGGACCATGAGAAATTTGGGTGGTTCCTCCATCCAAGATTATAAGTATTTGAATATGGATTGTTGGACTGCCTCTGGTTGAAGTTTCCTCCATTATTCAAATAGTTCATCTATTCTATGGAGGGTTCATTGAAATTGCTATATTCTGAACTCATGTATCCTCCTTCATAGCTATCCTCATATTGACTGTTTATACCAACTATATTGGCTTGCATTCTTTCTAGTCTCTTTGTGAGCTGATCAAATTTAGCATTTATCATGCTTAGGGCATCTACTTCCAAAACCCCTGTAGTTCTCCTTGCATTTCCTCTTTCATTTAACCACTCATAATTATGGTATGCAACCCTTTCTAGAAGTTCAAGTGCTTTTGTCACTGTTTTCTCCCTTAGATCACCTTCTACAGCTGAATCAACTGTGGTCCTTGTAGAGGGTAGTAACCCATTAAAGAAATTTTGCACTAATAGCTAATCCTCTATGCCATGGTGTGGACATTCCCTCTGCAAGTCTTTATATCTTTCCCATATGTCATAAAGTGATTTTCCTTCCTTTTGTCTGAAGGAATTGAGCTCAAGCCTCAGTTTTGCAGTCTTTATAGGTAAAAAATACCTTGCTAGAAAATCTTGAGAGAGGTTTTCCCAAGTGGTGAATGTTTCAGCCTGTTGAGAAAGTAACCACTTCCTTGCTCTGTCCCGAAGGGAGAATGGGAATGGTCTGAGTCTTATTACTTGATCAGACACTCCATTCATCTTGAATGTGTCACATAGGGCAAGAAAGCACTGGAGGTGATAGTGTGGGTCTTCTGTTGGTGAACCTACAAACTAGGATTATTGAATCATTTGGAGCCATGCTGGTTTTAATTCAAAATTGTTGGCTTCCACTATGGGTCTAGTGACACTGGGCTAAAATCCTTAGACTGATGGAGCTCTGTAATCTCTCAAGAGCCTTAGTCTGTCATTATTATCGACCATGGTTGGAATTTCAGGATCTCCTTGACCGTGCTCTTAATGTTTCCTTTCCCTTCTGATGGCTCTCAGAGTTCTGTCTATCTCTAGATCACAGTCCAAAATTTCTTCTTCTGGCCTTGTTATAGTCATATACCAGATCTGGCACCTGAGAGCAAAGAAGAGATGTACAACTAGTAAAATAAAATTAGATAATAAATATAATTGCCTAAGTTAGCTAAATTGCCTAAATCAGCTAAATTGCCTATGGCTTGATATTACTAAAGCCAAAATTCCTCGGCAATAGTGCCAAAAACTTGTCATGCTGGTTTTACAACCCAGCAAGTGCATGGATCGTTAACAAGTAATAAAGTGATGAGTAGAGTATCGTTCCCACGAGGAATTTAATTAGCATGTGCCAATCTACACAGTAATTTTGACTGTCTAAGCTATCGAATACTTAGGGAATGAAGTTTGTTAACCTTAAACACTAGAATAGTAAACTTAAAATGAAATGATTTATTTGAAATATTTCTGGAATTAAGATTTCAAACTTGAATTTTACTAGGAATGTTATCTCGTTTATTTACTAAATTGAGGATCATTTTTCTTGTTGGAAATCAGTCATAAGTTATCCTAAATCCTCTCTCAAGGCACTTAGGGTGTACTCTAATTAACTCGAACCCAACTTTCATGGTGATCAAATTAATTAAAATCCTTTAAGATCTTTGACCAATTTTGAAGTTCCATAAAGGTATCAGCCTATGTCTTAGTAAAAATTCCTAGGTTCAAAATCTTGATTTTCTAATATTAATCTTCACCTTTCAGTCCTTCAATTAACATATGCAATCATGGCTAAGTAGGTACCATTACATAGCATGCATTAAGATCACAAGCAATTAAATCAAGGAATGAATCTCAAATCCAATAAATGAAACTCAGTGTTCATCCATAATAATAATTACAAGCATTACTCCCCCAATCCAAAATGAGAAAACTGCTCACTCATGGTGAGTTCAGCAAACATCATGATAAAAGGTAAAAACAATAAAAAGAAAATTATGTAGAAGAAACAAAATAATAAAATTCTGTATAGGGAGATGAAATGAAGGAACCGAAGAGAGTTTGCAGCTTTGATCATGTGGAGCTTCAGCTGGAAAACTCCTTTTGGTACTGATGTTTCTCTCCTCGAGATGACTAGAGAGAGTGCAGAGTGTGGATTTCTCTCCTTCAAAACTCCTCAAAAGTGCTATCAAAAGATAAAAGAGAGCCCCCTGTTTTTGATGTTTTCTCTTCTATTTATAATGCTTGCTCTAGGGTTAGGTCATTTTGAGCCCAAAAAGCTTTAAGAGTCTCATTTGAATAAAAAAACAAGAGCAAGAATTCAAGTTATAAAATTGGCTACAGCATAGTGCACGACCCGTGTGTCACTACACGGCCCAAGGCCATGTAACTTGCTAGAGTAGAACTATGGAGTCTTGCATTAGCACAAAGAGTTACACGAGTCTGTGCCAACTATACGGGCCTGGTTACACGGGTCGTGTACTATTGTTCCCATAAGGTTCTTCAAGCTTGTGTGTTACACCCCTATTTGCATAGCTTGGTATATGTTACTGTTCCGGTGACCGGTATCAATCCGGATAATTAAGGGGATTAGAACAATGTTTAAGACACCTAGTTAAGCCCTAAACACAAATAATTAGTAATTATCAATTAGTTAAGTATAAATAAAAAAAACAGAACATAAGAAGTTATATGAGCCGAGGGTCACAGCGATGGGTGACCTTTTCGGGAATGACTGTGAAGTCAATTTAAACTCAAATTTCGAATAGTCAAATATGACGTCGTGGTCCTCAGGACCATTACAAACACAGTGGAAAAGAGAAAATCACGAAAAGGAACTATTAAGCCAGTAAAATAATCAAGTCAGGGAACAGGAAGAAATATTGAATTAATTACAAATCGGGTTGAACCAGCGAGGGGCAATTTGGTCAATTGACCCCGAGAGTTAACTCCTGACCTAATTGTCAAATAAAATCAGAGAAAAGAAAATTTCAAAAATGAGAATTAAATTAAAAAACTAATAGAAAATAAAAAAAAAATAGAGAAAAATGAAAAACTGAAGGAAGATGACATCATGCATGACATCATGCATGATGCCATAAATCCTATAATTAATAAATTATTTAAATTGATTTTTTTTTGGTCTTCCATAAGACAAAATATATAAAAGAAAAGAAAAGAAAAAAAAAAAAGAAAATTCATTTGGTCTTCTTCCTCATCCCTTGCCGCCCTCACTCTCTCCCTCACATCTCCATTGTTAGACTTCCATTAAAGCTTGCACTCAAGCTTAAATTTCTTCACCAACCCTTAATAGCTTCCATAAAAACCTCATTAGAGCTTGTTATCTCAACCTAAGAAGAAGATTGAAAGAGGAAAGAAGAACAAAAGATAGAGATTTGAAGTTCTAAGAAAGGTTAGTAAGCAAATTTAATAATTTTAGTTTGGTTACTACATTTTTAACTTATTGAACTTGTAAATAAACCTTAAATAAAAGAAAAATTTATTGAGGCACCTTGAGTGAATTTCGGCCAGCTAGGTTTACTATACATATGTTTGTGTTTTGCTTGAATTTGATAAGTTAGGTAAGCTTCTATGCATGAGGTATTGAGGATGAGATACTTAGAATTAGCTAAATGTAAGAATTTAGTGTGGTTAGGGTTTGGACACTTAGGGTTTAGAGACAAAAATGTGAAAAATTAGTAAATGATATCTTGGACCTTGTTTTAAGGGAGAAATGGTCAATTGTGACCAAATGGAATGTGTTAGAAGTGTTTGAATCAAAACAAAATTCGGATTGAGTGTGGTCACGCTGCAAGGTCCCTTTGAGGGACCAAAAATGAAAATTTACAAGTCCAATTGGTATGAGACCAATTGGGAATGAAAATAGACACTAAGTGACACAATTTTCATTTAGGAAGCATGCCCAAAAAGTGACTATAACCTAGTGAACAAATTGACCAAACTTGGAAAATCTCAGTCTGCCCTGTACAAAATGGCCAAATGAACAATGTTTGTTCATTTGGCCATAACTTGAGCTAGGCAGGTCTAAATGACCTGAAATTTTACCAGTGGACATTTGAGGTATATACCTAAAACTTTCATTAGGAACACCAACCCAAATTATGCCATTAACCAAGTCATTTGGCCACCCAAAGTTGGTGACCTAAAATTGCCAGAACCAAATTTTGCCCAGAATTTTGGGTTAAGTCTAATCCAACAACTATGGTTCAAATAGCTATAACTTGAGCTACAAAACTCCAATTAGAGTGATTAAAAAAGGATAATTTAGTTAAGACAATAGGGAACATTTTCTATGAGGGAAGTTTTGCCAAATTCTAATAGTAAAATGACCAATGGAACAGTGCAACTTAAGATACCAAAACTGAAAATTTGAAAATTTGTCTAAAAGACATAGAATTTGAGTAAACAACCGAAAACTACCAGATTTAGTAACCAAAATGTCGTATGTGGGTGAAGTTGGAATTCCCATACCTATTAAGCCTTAGAAAGTCAATAAATTGACTTGAATAGTGTAGTGAATAGTAACCCCGAAACACAAAATTTAAAGAACGTCAAGTTTAGCACATTCGAGCTAGGTAAAAGTGAATTTAAATTTATTCTTGGATTTATGCTAACTTATGGTATTGAAACACTGAGAAACTGTGTGTTTTAGTGGAAAAGAACACCGGGAAGGAACCCGAGGAATCGAGTCAAGGCCAAGAGGCAACTCGCTTAAGGTTTGTGCACAACTAACTCTTTTGTTATTTTTCAATTCCAAATTGATTTGAAATAAATTTATTGTATGATTTATGATTTTTGTTGTCTTGAGAATTTTAACTTATTGAATGAAATTGTATAATTTGAGTATAAATTTTCTTATGCATTTAAGGATTTATTCCATTATTTTGAGGATTATAAATTTTAAGTTTGATGTGTTGCCAACCTTGAGCCTGAATTTATAATGATTAAATATGTTGATGATTTGTAAACACTTTATAAATAGAAATTGTTTTGAATATGATTTGAAACCACAGTTGACATGGCAAAATTTATTGTGAATTCTCATTAGCTTGTCTAGTGAGATATCTCCTCCACTAGACGGGGCAAGTTACTTCCTCTTTGGCTTGCCAGTTAGGGAAGAATTTGAATGAGTACTCATATATACTAGCTAGTCTTTATTTCTCTCTTTTAGCCTCGGTTATTGGGAGAATATGAAATGTCGTGGTGTACAACACGGCATCTATTTGAATTTTGGGTCATGGGATCAACTATGTGAATTGTTGGCAACGCCCTTTAAATTATGCATAATTTGAAAATTGTGATTGAAATAAATAATTTGTCAGTGATTCAAAATATTTTTGTATTGTTTCAAAATGTAAAAGAAATGTAAATAAATAGTTATTAATTGACAAAAATGTTATTCAAATGAATAATTTGCATGATTGAAAATAATGATTTTTGTATGTCATGAATTTTGAAGAATTTAGAAATTTTAAATTTTTATTCATTATGAATTGTTAAGAATAATTTGTATTAAGTTTTAAATTATTAGTTTGTGCACAATTGAGTTCACCACTCAGCGATAACTTTGTATGCTGTCGCAGATATAGAGACTAGAGGAGCAGCAGATTGAGCTGCTGAGGACAGGGGTGCTACCTGCTTGAACTTATCGGGTGTAATTTATACCCTGACTGTAAATATTCATTTTGATGTATGTATTTCACGTAATTGTATGGACATGTACAATCGATCTTGAGCAGCTTGTACAGAGTTTGTATAAAGTTGTAATAAATTTTAGTTTGGATTTTCTTAATGTAAATTTCTAGTATAATGTATATATAAATTATTTTGTCATTAATTAAATATGATTGGTAGTATTTTATTTTAAATTGAATGAAATTCATTAATGGTATTTTGATAATTGTTGGATATTGAAAATGGTGAATTTTAATTTTGGAAGTTGATAAATGTGTTGAAATTGATTGAGATGATTGTGACTTTTGAAGAAGTTGTTGAGAAAAAATTATTGGAAGTGCTTTTTACATGATTTAAAGAACTATTTTCTCAAAATACAAAAGGCACTCAACCGAAATTTTTATAAAATTTGCGGAAAAATAAAATGGGCCAAAAATTTTAACTAGTTTTAACTTCGAATAAATGATTTTAATACCTATTAGAAAATGCTCATCACTTATCAATAGTAAGAAAATTGTTTCAAAATCCCTTGTAGTATATTTAATGGGTTACCGGTAGACGAAGTACGATAATTCATTAGGTGTACTATGGGAGCATGTTACATCTTACGAGGAGTAGGGTGTGACATGTTTTAGTGGTATCAGAGCAAAATTTTTGAAGTATGTTTTAACTTGAGAATTTGTGTCTTTCCTTGTTAAATACAACTGCTCAAAGTCCATATTTGTTACATACAGTACATTTACATCATAAATATGAACTAACGGGGAAAAATCTCCTTGTGTTGGGTGTACAAAAAATAGAAAAAAGAAAAAAATCCTATGAATAGATATGGACAAGAGGGATAAAATGGTAGAGCAGTCTGATACAGCTAATGTACAAAGAGAGGCCCCAGTTTCACAGAGCGTTGGAGGTCCAACTGCACCAGTCCCTCCTATACAAATTATTGCACAAACGGCCCAGCTGATGGCCATGTTCTTTCAGCAAATGGCTGATAATCTATCAGCCCAGGCTCAAGTACAAACCTAACCCCCTAAAGAGCAACATGAAAAAGAAAAAAGTGGGAAACCCATCGGTCAAAGTTTGAGTAGTAATTTGGGAAAGAGAAAAGATTTTGAAGGACCCCGAGCTCCTAAGTACGACAGAGGCGGATCTTCAGGGTGGAAGCAATCAAGAACCATTCGTCAAAGAACCAGCAGTTTCTACCCTATCTATATCTATGACGTTTGTGGAAAATTTCATGGGGGTATATGCCATAGGGCCACTGGAGCCTGCTTCAATTGTGGTAGAATTGGACATTTTGCCCGAGACTGTACTATAGTACGTCGATTTATGTCACATACTACACTAAAGGAATCAGTCCAAGGTTCTGATTTTAGAGGTTCATTAATAGTCAGTAGAGGCAGAGGCAGAAGTAGAGACAATACTTCGGGTAATCCTCGCACAGTGGACCAACTTGAGCAGAGGAATACATTAGAAAGAGGGAACGCCATGCATCGAGGGGAAAAAGCAAAGACTTCAGATGTAGTTGCCAGTATGTTTTTAATGTCACACCCTACCCCTCTGTAAGGCATAACATGATCCCGTAGTATACCTAATGAATTACCAACTCCGTCTACTGATAACCCATTAAATACACTACAAGGGATTTTAAAAACTTTTCTTACTTCTTTTCTGATGGTGAGCACTATTTACAGTGTGAAAGACTTTGGTGAATCAAGTGAAACAACTAACTCATTTGATTTATTTGGAATATCTCAGAATTTTTGGCAAGGTGCCATTTGTATTTTGGACAAAACAGTTCTTCAGAAAACCTGTAAAAAGCACTTCAAATCCACAGAGATTTTCAAAGACTAAGATACAAAAATATAACACAATTTTTACAAGCCAAATAACTCATAATTATTTTACAACTTTACTGTACAACTTAAATTTACAACTGCTCAAAACCAAGAACAAAATATACATACAGTGAATATACATTACAGTACAAAATGCCACATGTGGTATACTCACTATACCCAAAAATCTCTCACTGGCGATACTAGCGACCTCTAGCTCGTCACGCTCTGTCTCTCTACTGCGGCAAAATAAAAGCTATCACGAGACAATGTCTCAGTGGTGCACAACATTTACCAAATACAAATTTTAAATCACAATTCATAAATCATATCAATAGTGGATACTTAAAACCATAGTTAAATTCAAGACAATAAATGTCAATAAGAATTTAAACTCCATTTGTTAATATCACAATAATTTTCAATAAGTCAGATCATGGTTGAATTCAATAGACAGTATATGTCAATAAGAGTTTAAATCAATTTCACAATCTCACAATACATAATAACACAATTCGATCAAATAATCAAGAATACAAAGTGTTGCCAATCTATAACACAATTTAGGCCATGACACAATTTTTTCCATATATGCCGTGTTGTACACCACGACAAGACATGCTCACCCCAATAATCGAAATCAATGAGGGAGGAAGCTAGCTATATAATGAGAACTCATCCATACTCACCTCAATTTGGAAGTCAAAGAGGAGGAACATAATCATACTCACCCTGCACTAATAAGTCAAAGAGGGAGGAATAATCACACTCACCCCATTAATGGAGGAGGAACATATTATCGATGTCATGCCAATTGTGAGTCAAAACAATTCCAAACATTTTATTCAAATGATCCGTAAGAATCCAATAAATTTCCAAAGTTATAATTTCATTCACAAAATGGCAACACAATTAAGTAATTCACTTCAATTTCCACAAAACCATTTACATGCTTTTCAATCAATAAGTATCCATAAAATACCATTCAAACAATTTTTCACATTATCAAACAAATCACAATGTTTATCAAACAATAAGTGTCCACAAAACACATTTCCACAATTTAAAACAAAGATAAGCAAATATTCAATATAAATTTACATTGAAAATAATTCAAAAGAAACAGCTTGTTGTGCACAAACCTCGATGACTGTCCCCACGATCCGACTCGGTGTTTCCTTCCCTTTTCTGAGTCTTTGGTAATCGAGAAACACAATTTGAAGTGTTTCAAGACTAATTTAAACTGTCTCTATCGATGGTGTTTGGTAAATAATGCATCAACTCAATTATTCACTTAATCACCTAATATACCGACCCTCGTTGCGTTTTAGGTAAATTAGGTTTTAGTGTCGTTAATATGTCAAATTTGATAGGGTTTTAGGTTTGGTATGTTTTACCAAAGTCATTTCCTTGCTTAGTTCATTTTAATGCAAATTCTTTGGATTCGGGACCGGTTTGACCTAACCGACGATCTAGTTCCCTCGGTTTTGGTCTCTGTCGAAACTACAAACTTGTAGATTTAGGTCTTATGGACCACTGTGCAAAATTTCAGGTCAATCCGAGTTAAGTAGACCGAGTTATGGTCATTACACTCTTGCTGGTCAAATGGTACCATTTTAGGTCAATTTTAGGTCAAATTGGTCAATTCTGGTTCGGCCAGTTTTTGGACCCGAACTTGTGCAAGTTGTTTGACTTGCTTATGGTCATTTATGGGCTTTGGTGTCTTCATAAGACTTGTAGGTATGGGTCTTAACTATTCTTGGTTAAAATTTCAGGTCAATTGGACCTGGTTTGAGTGAGTTATGGCCTAAACACTCACTGCTGCCCAATTGGTCATTTTTCAGGTCCTAATTGCACCTAATCCGAATTGGTCATTTTTAGGTCACCTTGCAAGCAGAATTTTGGCATGGTTTCTCAATGAAAGTTGGCACATTTTGTGCCTAGTTTCACCTCAAATTGGTCTCATACCAATTGAGGTTACACATTTAAGGTTATAGGCTAAAATGTGTACTGCCCTCAATATGCTTTTCACACCCCATTCAAAACACATATTTACCTTGCAAAGTTTACTTCCATACCCTACCAAATCAGTTTTGGTACATTACCAAAAGCACTTTCTACTTTACATTAACATTATTTTGGGCAGATTCCAATCAGCCTCAACACACCAATATCATTCACAATTACAATTTCTAAGTACTATTACAAACACACCTAACCATTACAAATTTTACACACACTTTACAAGATCAATCTACATACATATCATCAATCCTTCTAGGTTAATATTCTGCATACATTTCCTTCAATATATACCATTACTCAAGTGTCCCCAAGCTGCCACAAACCATTCTTCAACATCAAAGTGCCATCCATTTTACAATTTCCCATCCAAGTGCATAAATCACCACATAAACATGAAATAATTCACTAGGTTACTAATTCATCATGATCAACACCATTTCTCATCAATTATATGCACAAATATCTCATAAAAAGCGTGACTCATGGCTGTCCAAAATGAAAACAACAATAACCCTTCAAACTCAAAATTTTCTTTCACCAAACTAACACCCATAACATGAACATAAACTTTAACAAAGAAATTCTCAAAAATGCAAACTTACCTTTAATTGTAACTTGCTAAACCTTCATCAAACTTCTCAAAATTAGTATCAATATCTTCCTTGTGATGTGTAGACAAAGTTTAATGAAGAACACTAAGAGGTTGGAGTTGAAAATGGAGAGTTAAGAAAGCTTGCATGAAAAATGGCTATGGAGTTTCCTTCACTCTTCAATTCGGCAATTTGAATGCAAATGAGGAAGATGACTTATTCAGCTGCATTTTAAGTGTACACATGTCCCACTATGTATTTAATTAATCCCCTTAGTGGTCCACTTAGTCACTTAATCATATAATAAAGTAATTATTCATTTATTCCACATTTAACCCATAATTTCCACTATTTATTTTAGGTACCACCAATTTAATTTTTTATTTTATTTTCTAAGTGTAATACTATTTATTTTTAATGGACATTTAGGTCAAAAGACACTTCGGGATGTCAAATGACCATAATGCCCCTATTCGGGTGGCATTCCTGATTTTTCGGTATTACCGGGTTTTGTCTGTTTTTCGATTTCTCACTTTTCTTTGTACTAATTATTTAATTTTTCTTTGATATTTCTAATGATATTTATTCTTCAACAAGGGTCTATTTATGTCCCAAAAATGTTTTCCAGGGTTCCCCGTAGTCCAGGGCCAGTCAACGGTCCACGCCGTGACTTCCCAGTGCGGTCACCCATCGTTAGGTTTCCCGGCTCGTTTAACTTGATCACATTTCTTTGCAATCATTTTTCCTTTGTTTTTCTTGTACTTTCTTTTCTTTTATTTCATTATTTTATGTCTCCTCACTCTCATTGAAGTGTGGTTCTAGGCATCCTAGCTGTCCGGACAACACTGGTCACTGGAGCAGCAGAACGCACTACCGAACTTAGGGGTGTTACATTTAACTTGTGAAAGAAATAATTATGAACTATTTGATTCCGGCTCTACTTATTTATATGCTAATGCAAAATTATATATTCTATTACTATTCCCTTGCATGGAGATACATTTTAGTGTGTTAGTAATTACTCTTTTATGATAAGAATGACGATAATAAGCGTGATTGGGATTAATTTTGGAAAAGTTTCTAGTGAGAGACATCTCCTAGACTACGATAAATTATAAAGTTAATTAGTAAGCTTAATTAGGTAAGGCAAGAGGACCAAAAAGTAAGTTATAGCAATATATCTGCCCTATATGGAAATAAAGGTATTACTATTAATAGATGTCAGTAAGTACCATAATCAAAATAAGTTTAAGATATTAGTGGATTTGAAAGAAATAAAACATAGGGAAGTTTGATCTATTGGGATGTATCGAAGTAACTATGCAATATTCTTGATGTTTGTGCTATAAGCTGCAGATTACAGTACTGACTTGGGATTTATTGTGTAGAGCTACGTACTACCTAATAGTACATATGAATAAGAATAGTTATAAATGATTTTCTCTCTAGTACAAATTTACTATAATAGAGTTTTATTACTAGAACTTAAGTTTGAAAATCCTATTTAGGGATTTAAAACTCTATAATTAGAATATCAAAAGATCATGGTCGCAAGGTAGTGAGAGTTAAAGACTCCGTTACCCTAGCATGAATTATAGTACATCAAGAATTGTTATGGGACTAGAGATTTTAGCATGGTAAAAATTTAAAAATAAGACTTATAGGGCTAAGTCATCGGGTCTCCGATATGGGGTTTATAGTTGTTCTGGTATTGCAATGGATCTTTTGCTCAAAGTTTAGTAAGGAACAATATTCTATTTGTGTAGCAGTAAGACCAAAAATATAATTTTGTTCCCCTAGAAGAGACAGGATGCTATGGATGACGATTATAACTTATAAACAGTTAAGAAATGATATTCTACTGATAACAGTAATTCGATAGGAACTAGTTGGCCAGGTATTCTTTAGGAAGAGAACAATTTTATTGTGCGGATCATGAGGATTAGATTAGAATTCAAGCGAAACTTTTGAATAGCATGGGAAACAGGAGAGTCTGGTAGACTGCCTTCATAAGATTGTAGAATTATTTATGGTTGAAAAAAAAAATAAAAGGGTAATGATCGCAAACCAGTGGAAAATAAACTATAGAATATTGATAAATAAAAGAGTTGTAGAAGTAAAAATTAGAATAGTTGGTGTGAATGTAATAAAGAAACGTTATGAATATTAGTTAAAGTGTTGACTAGAATAGTTAGAGGACCAAAGCAAAGTAATATTGAAGTATAGTGGATTTATTAGGGACAATAAGTGGTGCTAAATTACGACTCGACAGTCAAGTTAAGGAAGAAGATTAGATTAAGAAATAAAATAATTAAAGTTAAGTTGTGGAATGAAAGAAGGAAACAAATAGAACATTAAGAAATGAGAAAAACCCTAGATGAGGAATTGTCACCAAAGCAGACAACTTACTTAAGATGCGTAACGATATCCCAAACTATTTTATCAAGAAGGAAATAAGTTAAACAAAATCAAACAAGATAGTGCAAAATAGCACATAGGCCTTGGTCATAAATGGAGATGGTAAGATAATGGTTATAAACCTATGGCCAAGAAAGAGATAAGCAGTTCATATATGACCAACAAAGTCATTTAAAAAAAAAAAGGACTACGAAGGAAAATAATTGCTAAAACAACAGCAAGAAAAGACTATAATATTCTAAACTAAACTGAAGGTTACATCAAATGATCAAGAGATTTGATAAGAAAAGAGTAAAACTAAGTTCTCACCTTTAGGATCATACAAGGTTCTAGAAAGAGTGGATCTACTAGCACACAGATTTGCTTACCTCTAAAATTGAAATGAAATTGAATCTAACTTATGATAGAAGCTCATAAGAAACTTGGCACACGAGGTGAGCAAACAATGAGTAAATAGTATTAGTTGAAGTGCTAAGGAACCATCATTCAGGCCAGGAAGCTACTTGAGAGCGTGAATGGGATATAAGGAGATAGCACCCACAACTGTTCAGAGACTAATACCGGGTAAAATTTCGAGGACGAAATTATTTTAAGGGGGGGGGAGAATTGTAACACTGCTATTTGCATAGCCTGGTATATGTTACTGTTCCGATGACCGATATCAGTCCGGACAATTAAGGGGATTAGAACTGTGTTTAAGACACCTAGTTAAGCCCTAAACACAAATAATTAGTAATTGTCAATTAGTTAAGTATAAATAAGAAAAACAGAACATAAGAATTTAAATGAGCCGAGAGTCACAGCGATGGGTGACCTTCTCAGGAACGATTGCGAAGTCAATTTAAACACAAATTTTGAATCGTAAAATGTGATGTCGCGGTCCTTAGGACCATTAAGAACATAGTGAAAAAGAGAAAATTACGAAAAAGAACTATTAAGCCAGTCAAATAATTAAGTCAGGGAGCCGAAAGAAATATTGAATTAATTGCAAATCGGGTTGAACCGGCGAGGGGCAATTTGGTCAATTGACCCCGAGAGCTGACTCCTGACCTAACTGTCAAATAAAATTGGAGAAAAGAAAATTTCGGAATCAAGAATTAAATTAAAGAACTAGTAGAAAATAAAAAAAAAAAAGAGAGAAAAATAAAAAAGTAAAGGAAGATGACATCATGCATGACATCATGCATAATGCCATAAATCTTATAATTAATAAATTAATTAAATTGATTTCTTTTTTGGTCTTCCATAAGACAAAAAACATAAAAGAAAAGAAAAGAAAAAAAAATTCATTTGGTCTTCTTCCTTATCCCTTGCCACCCTCACTCTTTCCCTCACATCTCCATTGTTAGACTTCTATTAAAGCTTGCACTCAAGCTTAAATTTCTTCACTAACCCTTAATAGCTTCCATAAAAACCTCATTAGAGCTTGTTATCTCAACTTAAGAAGAAGATTGAAAGAGGAAAGAAGAACAAAAGATAGAGATTTAAAGTTCTAAGAAAGGTTAGTAAGCAAACTTAATAATTTTAGTTTGGTTACTACATTTTTAACTTATTGAACTTGTAAATAAACCTTAAATAAAAGAAAAATTTGTTGAGGGACCATGAGTAAATTTCAGCCAGCTAGGGTTACCATACATATGTTTGTGTTTTGCTTGAATTTGATAAGTTAGGCAAGCTTGTATGCATGAGGTATTGAGGTTGAGATACTTAGAATTAGCTAAATGCAACAATTTAGTGTGGTTAGGGTTTGGACACTTAGGGTTTAGAGACAAAAATGTGAAAATTAGGTAAATGATGTCTTGGACCTAGTTTGAAGGGAGAAATGGTCAATTGTGACCAAATGGAATGTTTTAGAAGTTTTTGAATCAAAACCAAATTCGGATTGAGTGTGGTCTTGCTGCTGGCAGCATGACCAAAGTCCCTTTGAGGGACCAAAAATTAAAATTTACAAGTCCAATTGGCATGAGACCAATTGGGAATGAAAATACACACTAAATGACACAATTTTCATTTAGGAAACATGCCCAAAAAGTGACTAAAACCTAGTGAAAAAATTGACCAAACTTGGAAAATCTAAGTCTGCCCTGTACAAAATGACCAAATGAACAGTCTGTTCATTTGGCAATAACTTGAGCTAGAGAGGTCTAAATGACTTGCAATTTTACCAGTGGATAGTTGAGGTATATACCTAAAACTTTCATGAAGAACACCAACCTAAATTGTGCCACTAACCAAGTCATTTGGCCACCCAAATTTGGTGACCTAAAACTGTCAGAACCAAATTTTGCCCAAAAATCTAGGTTAAGTCTAATTCGGCAGCCATGGTTCGAATGGCTATAACTTGATCTACAAAACTCGAATTGGAGTGATTCAAAAAGGATAATTTAGTTAAGACAATAGGGAACATTTTCCATGAAGGAAGTTTTGCCAAATTCTTACAGTAAAATGACCAATGGAACAGTACAACTTAAGACACCAAAATTGAAAATTTGCAAATTTGCCTAAAAGACTTAGAATTTTGAGTAAACAACCAAAACCAACAAATTTAGTGACCAAAATGTGGTATGTGGGTGAAGTTGGAATTACCATACCTATTCAGCCGTAGAAAGTCAACAAATTGACTTGAATAGTATAGTGAATAGTAACTCCGAAACACAAAATTTAACGAACGTCAAGTTTAACACATTAGAGCTAGGTAAAAGTGAATTTAAATTTATTATTGGATTTATGCTAAGTTATGGTACTCAAACACTGTGAAACTGTGTGTTTCAGTGGAAAAGAACACCGGGAAGGAACCCGAGGAATCGAGTCAAGGCTAAAAGGCGACTCGCTTAAGGTTTGTGCACAACTAACTCTTTTGTTATTTTTCAATTCCAAAATGATTTGAAATAAATTTATTGTATGATTTATAATTTTTGTTGTATCGAGAATTTTAACTTATTGAATGAAATTATATAATTTGAATATAAATTTTCTTATGCATATAAGGATTTATTGCATTGTTTTGAAGATTGTAAATTTTAAGTTTGATGTGTTGCCAACCTTGAGTATGAATTTATGATGATTAAATATGTTGATGATTTGTAAACACTTTGTAAATAGAAATTGTTTTGAATATGATTTGAAACCACAATTGACATGGTAAAATTTGTTGTGAATTCTCATTAACTTGTCTAGTGAGATATCTCTTCCACTAGTTGGGGCGAGTTACTTCCTCTCTGGCTTGCTAGTTGGGGAAGAATTTGAATGAGTACTCATATATACTAGCTACTCTTTGTTTTTCCCTTTTAGCCTCGGTTATTGGGAGAATGTAAAATGTCGTGGTATACAACACGGCATCTATTTGAATTTTGGGTCATGGGATCAACTGTGTGAATTGTTGGCAACGCCCTTTAAATTATGCATAATTTGATAAATTGTGATTGAAATAAATAATTTATTAGTGATTCAAAATATTTTTATATAGTTTCAAAATTTAAAAGAAATGTAAATAAATAGTTATTAATTGATCAAAATGTTATTCAAATGAATAATTTGCATGAATGAAAATAATGATTTTTGTATGTCATGGATTTTGAAGAATTTAGAAATTTTAAATTTTTATTCATTATGAATTGTTAAAAATAATTTGTATTAAGTTTTAAATTATTAGTTTGTGCACCACTGAGTTCACCACTCTGCGATAGCTTTGTATGCTATCACAGATATAGAGACTAGAGGAGCAGCAGATTGAGCTGCTGAGGACAGGGGTGCTACGTGCTTGAAGTTATCGGGTATAATTTATACCCTGACTGTAAATATTCATTTTGATGTATGTATTGAATGTAATTGTATGGACATGTAAAATAGGTCTTGAGCAGCTTGTACAAAGTTTGTATAAAGTTGTAATAAATTTTAGTTTGGATTTTCTTAATATAAATTTCTAGTATAATGTATATATAAATTATTTTGTCATTAATGAAATGTGATTGGTGTATTTTATTTTAAATTGAATAAAATTCATTAATGGCATTTTGATAATTGTTGGATATTGGAAATGGTGAATTTGAATTTTGGAAGTTGATAAATGTATTGAAATTGATTGAGATGATTGTGACTTTTGAAGAAGTTGTTGAGAAAAAATTATTGGAAGTGCTTTTTACAGGAATTTGAAGAACTGTTTTCTCAAAATACAAACGGCACTCTGCCGAAAGTTTTATAAAATTTGTGAAAAAATAAAATGGGCAAAAAATTTTAACTAGTTTCAACTTCGAATAAATGATTTTAATACCTATTAGAAAATGCTCATCACTTATCAATAGTAAGAAAATTGTTTCAAAATCCCTTGTAGTATATTTAATGAGTTATCGATAGACGAAGTACGTCAATTCATTAGGTGTACTACGGGAGCATGTTACATCTTACGAGGGGTAGGGTGTGACATTGTGCCCGACAAAGACTTACACGGGTCCCTGCAGATTACACGGGTCTAATTACACGGCCCGTGTACTTTTGTTTCTCCATTGGCTATTTGGCTTTCTTCTGGCAGATGGTTACATGAGTTTGGGGCTTGGCTTATATGACCCGTGTACTTTGTATCAGTAGCAATACTCAGTCTCTTGACCTCTCCAAGCTTCCTTTTGCATCTTTGAAAGGTAACAGGGGCATTACAGAGACCAAAAGGCATTCTCCTTTATGCAAATTTTCCATAGGGGCAAGTGAATGTGGTCTTTTCTTAGTCTTCTAGGTGAATGAGAATTTGGAAGAATCCTGAATACCCATCTAGATAACAAAAATAAGAGTGCTTTACTAACCTTTATAACAATTGGTCGATGAAAGGGAGAGGAAAATGGTCTTTTCTGGTAGTGCTGTTCAATTTCTTATAATCTATGCATATTCGCCAACCAGTGACCACCCTAGTAGGGATTAATTCATTGTTTGCATTTTGGTTAATAGTTGTCCCACCCTTCTTAGGAACTACATGTACTGGACTAACCCATTTACTATCAGAAATTGGGTATATGATACCTGCATCTAATAGTTTTAAAATTTCTTTCTTGGCTACTTCTTTCATGTTTTGGTTAAGTCTTTTTTGGTGCTCGATAGTGGGTTTACTGTTTTCTTCCATGGGTACCTTATGCATGCAAATCGAGGAGTTGATTCCTTTCAGGTCTTTTATTTTATACCCTATGGCCTTGTTATGGATCCTAAGTTCTCTTAACAATTTTTCCTCTTCTAACTTAGACAGGCTAGCATTAATTATAACAGGATATTTAGAGTTTGAGTCTAGAAATTCGTACCTTAGCGACGATGGGAGAGGTTTAAGCTCTACCTGCTTAGCATTTTTCTGGAGCTTAATCTTGGGTTGTTCCTCCTTTAACTCCTCCATCTCGGAGGCTTTAGCTAGGGGTGGTAGGGGTGGATGAGTTGCTAACTATTGTACACAGGCTGCTATTTCTGTCTTTTCATCATTCGCTGTGTGGCTGTGCATAATACATGCTTTAAGAGGATCTTTATGATATATCTTACGAAATTCCTCCTCAACTTGTTTATTAATTATGTCACCTTGAAGCATTCATCAGGTTCGAATTTGTGTTTCATTGTGTCGAACAAGTTGAATTCCACTTCTTCTTCTCCTACCTTGAGGGTTAATCGCCCATTTTTGATGTCTATGATGGCTCCGGTAGTTGCCAAGAATGGTCTCCCCAAGATGATAGGGATATGAACATCTTCTTCCATTTCAAGGACAACAAAGTCTATTGGAATGAAGAATTTGCCCACTTTGATAAGGATGTTCTCAAGTATTCCCACTGGATACTTAACAGATCAATCAGCCAATTGCAATGAAATTGTTATGGGCCTCAGTTCTCCGATCTCCAGCTTTTTGCATATTAATAGAGGCATTAGACTCACGCTTGCCCAAAGATCGCAGAGGGCCTTGTCTATTTTCTTGTTGCCAATGAGGCAGGGTATGGAGAAGCTTCTTAGATCTTTCAACTTTGAAGGCAGTTTGTTTTGCAGTATGGCACTGCATTCCTCTGTTAGACCTACTGTCCCATAGTCTTCCAGCTTTCTTTTCTTTGATAAAATTTCCTTACGAAATTTGGCATAGGATGGCATCTGAGAGAGTATTTCAGTGAAGGGGATGTTGATATAAAGTTTCTGTAAAACTTCTAAAAACTTCCCAAACTGCTTGTCCAATTTGACATTTTGAAATCTCTAAAGAAAAGGTAGGTGAGGCTGGTATGGCTGTGGTAACTTTTTTTTCTTCCCTGCTTCCTCTTCCTGATCTTTCTTGGCTTTTCCCTCCTTTTTCTCTGCTTGGCTTTTGAATTTTTCTAAGGTCTCATTTATTGGTTCTTTCTCTAATTGTACTAGAGTTCTCCCACTCCTCAATGTAACTGCCTTACAATGCTCTCTTGGGTTCATCTCCGGTTGACTAGGTAGTTTACCAACAGCCTTACTTGAAGAACTTGCTTGCTGAGCAATTTGATTCTCTAGCATCTTGTTATGGGTAGCAAGTTGGTCCATTCTGGAAATCAACTATTTAATCAATTCATTTTATTGTTATTGAGCTACTAAGAACCCTTCCATCATGGATTCCATGGTCATCTTTGGTTCAGGTTGTTGAGGTTGAGGAGGCAGTAGTGGTTGTGCAAAGTTTTGGCCTCTGTTCTGAAATCCAGAGGGGGCTGGTGGTTTGTACCCTTGTTGCTTGTTTATTGGCTAGTTTTGTTGATTGGACCGTGAGAAATTTAGGTGGTTCCTCCATCCAGGGATATAAGTGTTTGAATATGGATTATTAGGCTATCTCTGGTTGAAGTTTCCTCCATTATTCACATAGTTCATCTATTCTGCAGAGGGTTCATTAAAGCTGTTATATTCTGAATATCCTCCTCCATAGCTATCCTCATGTTGACTATTCATCCCAACTGCATTGGCTTGCATTTTATCAAGCCTCCTTGTGAGCTGAATAAATTAAGCATTTATCATGCTTAGGGCGTCCACTTCTAGGACTCCTATTGTTTTCTTTGCATTTCCTCTTTCATTTGACCACTCAAAACTATGGTTTGCAACCCTCTCTAGAAGTTCAAGTGCTTGTGTCACTATTTTTTCTATTAAGTCAACTTCTGTAGCTGAATCAACTGTGCTTCTTGTAGAGAGTAGTAACCCATTGAAGAAATTTTGCACTAGTAGCCAATCCTCTATGCCATGGTGTGAACATTCCCTCTACAGGTCTTTATATCATTCCCATACGTCATAGAGTGATTCACCTTCCTTTTGTCTGAAGGTGTCTAGCTCAAGTCTCAGTTTTGTAGTCTTTGCAGGTGGAAAATACCTTGCCAGAAAAGCTTGTGAGTGGTTTTCCCAAGTGGTGAGCGTTCTAGCTAGTTGAGAAAGTAACCACTTCCTTGCTCTGTCTCGAAGGGAGAATGGAAATGCTTTGAGTCTTATGGCTTGATCAGACACTCCATTCATCTTAAATGTGTCACAAAGGGTAAGAAAGCATTAGAGGTGATAATGTGGATCTTCTGTTGGTGAACCCGCAAAATGGCTTTATTGAATCATTTGAAGCCATGCTGGTTTTAATTCAAAGTTGTTGGCTTCCACTGTGGGTCTAGTGGCACTGGGCTGAAATCCTTGGACAGATGGAGGTCTGTAGTCTCTCAAGAGTCTTGGTCTGTCATTATTATCAGTCATGGTTGGAATTTCAGGATCTTCTTGATTGTTTTCTTGATGTTTCCTTTCTCTCCTAATGGCTCTCGAGTTCGCTTCATCTCCTGTTCACGATAAAAATTTCTTCTTACGCCTTGTTCGTCATATACCGATCCGCACTGCAGAGAAAAGAAAAGGAATAAAATAAATCAAACAAAATTAGGTAATAAATATAATTTCCTAAATCAGTTAAATTGCCTATTGCTCGATATTACTGAAGCCAAAGTCCCTGGCAATGGCGCCAAAAACTTGTTTGCTGGTTTTACAACCACCGCAAGTGCACGGATTGCTAACAAGAAATAAAGTGATGAGTAAAGTATCGTTCCCACAAGGAATTTGATTAGTAAGTACCAATCTATACAGTAATTTTGACTGTTTAGGCTATCGAACAATGAAGGAATGGAAGTTGTCTATTTTAAACACTGAAATGATAAACTTAAAATGAAGTAATATATTTTGGAACAATTCTGGAATTAAGATTTCACATCTGAATCTTGTTATGGATATTATCTTATTTATTTACTAGTTTTGAGAATCATTTACCTTGATGGAAATCAGTCTTAAGGTATCCTAAGTCCTCTCTCAAGGTACCTAGGGTGTATTCTAATTAACTTAAACCCGACTTTCTTGGCGATCAGATTAATTAAAATCCCTTAAGGTCTTTGACTAATTTTGAAGTTGTAACACCCCTAAGTTCGGTAGTGCGTTCTGCTGTTCCGGTGACCAGTGCTGTCCGGACAGCTAGGATGCCTAGAACCACACCTTGTTATGAGAGAGGAGACATAAATAATGAAATACAAAAAAAGAAAATACAAGAAAAATAAAGGAAAAATCATAGCAAAGAAATGTAACCGAATAAGTGAGCCGGGAAACCTAGCGATGGGTGATCAGACCGAAGTCACTGAGTGGACCGTTGACTAGCTGGATCATGGGAACCCCGAAAACATTTTTAAGACTTAAATAGACCCTTATTGAAGAATAAATATCATTAGAAAGATCAAAGAAAAATTAAATAATTAGTACAAAGAAAAGTGAGAAATCGAAAAACAGACAAAATACGGTGTTACCGAAAAATTGGGAATGCCACCCGAACAGGGGCATTTTGGTCATTTGACATCCCGAATTGTCTTTTGACCTAAATTTCCATTAAAAATAAATAATATTACACTTAGAAAATGAAATGAAAAATTTGTTTAGTGGTACCTAAAATAAATAGCCAAAAATGGAGTGGAAATGGTGTAAATAACACATTAAACTTATAATATGGTTAAATAATGTGAGTGGGCCACTAAAGGAATAAACTAAAGACATAGTGGGGCAGGTGTACATCCATTATCCAAGGCAGAAACTTCATCTTCTCCATTGTACCAAAGTTGCCGTGAATGAAGGGAGAGGAAACTCCATGGACATTTTCATGCAAGCTTGATCCATCCCTCCATTTCAACTCCATTCACTTGGGTTCCTTCATGAAACTTTGTCTACTCATCACAAGGAAGAGTTTGATACTAAATTTGAGAAGTTTAAGCAAGGTTTAACAAGCTCCAAGCATAAGGTAAGTCCATAATTTTGAAGATAGCTTTGTTAAGTTTTGTGTGCATGTTATGGGTGTTGGTTTTGTGAAGAAAAATTTTGAGTTTGAAGAGTTATTGTTGTTTTCATTTTGGACAGCCATGGAGTCACGTTTTTTATGAGATATTTATGTATATAATTGATGAGAAATAATGTTGATCATGGTGATTTAATATCCTAGAGGATTATTTCACATATATATGGTGATTTATGCACTTGGATGGGAATTGGTAAATTGTAGGGCACTTTGATGTTGAAGAAGGTTTTCGGCAGCTTGGGACCCTTGAATAATTGTATGTATTGATGGAAGTATTGGCAGAATGTTGACATAGAAGAATTGATGAATGTGTATGTAAATTAGTAGTGGAAATTATATGTAATGATTAGGTGTAATTATGTACATATATTGCTAAATTTGGACTTTGTGGTTTAGGGTTGTAATTGATGTATTGAGAATGTTTGTATTCTGTCCAAATTGACCATAGTAAGAAGTGATAAATGAATATGGAATGGTATAACATCAGAATTGGGTATGGGGATTTAAGGTAGAGCAAGTTAAATGTGTGTTTGAATTGGGGTTTGAAAGACACATAGAGGACAGTGTGCAAATAGACCTATAACTTTAAATGTGTAACCTCAATTGGTATGAGACCAATTGGAGGTGAAAATAGGCACAAAATGTGCCAACTTTCATTGAGAGAACATACCAAAATTCTGCTTGCAAGGTGATGTGAAAATGACCAATTCGGATTAGGTACACTTGAGACCTAAAACTGACCAGTTGGGCAGCATTGATTGTTTAGTCCATTACTCACTCAAAAAAGGTGCAATTGACCTGAAATTTTAACCATTAATAGTTAATACCCATACCTACAAGTATTATGAAGATACAAAGCCCAGAAATGACCATAAGCAAGTCAAAAGCTTGCACAAGTTCGGGTCCAAAACTGGCCGAACCAGAGTTGACCAAATGGACCAAAAATTGACCCAAATTGATACCATTTGACCAGCAATAGTGTAATGACCATAACTTGGTCTACTTAACTCGGATTGACCTAAAATTTTGCCCCGCGTGCAATAAGACATAGATCTACAAGTTTGTAGTTTTGACCAAGCCCGAAAACCGAGGGAACTAGGCCATCCGGCTAGGTCAAACCAGATCCCGAAATCCAAAGAAGTTGCATTAAAATGCACTAAACAAGGAAACGAGTTTGGCAAAGCATCAAACCTAAAACCCTCTCGAATGTGACATATTAACGACACTAAAACCTAATTTACCTAAAACGCAACGAGGGTCGGTATATTAGGTGATTAAGTGAATAATTGAGTTCAGTGCATTATTTACTAAACACCATCGTTAGAGGCAAATTAAATTAGCACTGAAACACTTCAAATTGTGTTTCTCGATTAACAAGGACTCAAAGAAAAGGGAAAGAAATACTGAGTCAAAACCAGGAGACAAATATCAGAGATTTGTGCACAACGGCTATTTCTTTTGAAATTTTCAATTGAAATGAATTATGACTATTTGTATATTATTGTTTTAAATTGTGTTTGTGCACAACAGCTATTTCTTTTGAATTTTTCAATTGAAATAAATTATGACTATTTGTATATTATTGTTTTAAATTGTGGAAATGTGTTTGGTGGACACTTATTGATTGAAAAACATTGTAAATGGTTTGAAACTGTGAAAAATTGTTTGAATGATATTGATGGATACTTATTGATTGAAAAGCACTGTAAATGGTTTTTGTGGAAATTAAAGTGAATTACGAATTGTGTTGCCATTTTGTGAATGAAATTATAACTTTGGAAATTTATTGGATTCTTACGGATCATTTGAATAAAATGTTTGGAATTGTTTTGACTCACAATTAGCATGACACGGATATTATGTTCCTCCTCCATTAATGGGGTGAGTGTGATTATTCCTCCCTCTTTGACTTATCATGCAGGGTGAGTATGATTATGTTCCTCCTCTTTGACTTCCCAGTCTGAGGTGAGTATGGATGAGTACTCATTAGATAGCTAGCTTCCTCCCTCATTGATTTCGATTATTGGGGTGAGTATGTCTTGTCGTGGTGTACAACACGGCATATATGGAAAAATTGTGTCATGACTTAAATTGTGATATTGATTTGCAACACTGTATTCTCCGATTATTTGATCGAATGGTGTTATTGATTTGCAAACGATATTATTCAATTATTTGATCGAATTGTGTTATTGATTTGCAAACGATATTATTCGATTATTTGATCACATTGTGTCATTGATTTTAAAAAATGTGTTATTCTATATTTTGATAAAATTGATTATGAATTTGATATAGTGTATTATTAAGCTATTTGACTAAATTTTGTTATTATGTATTTTGATAATTTGTGAATTGGAGTTTAAATTCCTTATGACATTCATTGTCTTGAAATCAACTATGGTTTTAAGTATCCACTAATGATATGATTTATGAATTGTGATTTAAAATTGTATTTGGTTAATGTTGTGCACCACTGAGACATTGTCTCAGCGATAGCTTTTTATTGCTGTCGCAGGTAGAGAGATAGACAGTGTGCCAGACTAGGTCGCTAGTACCACAATGAGAGATTTTGGGTATAGTGAGTATACCATATGTGGCATTTTGTATTGTAATGTATATTCACTGTATGTATATTTTGTTCTAGGTTTTGAGAATTTGTAAATTTAAGTTGTACAGTAAAATAGTAAAATAATTATGAGATATAAGGCTTGTAAAAAGTGTGTTATATTTTTGTATCTTAGTCTTTGAAAATCATGTGGATTTGACTTGAGAAATGTGTTGTGTTGATAAAAATGTTGGAGTTGAGATTTGAAAATATATTGAAGTGCTTTTTACAGGTTTTCTGAAGAACTGTTTTGTCCAAAATACAAATGGCACCTTGCCAAAATTTTTACAGATACTCCAAATAAATCAAATGAGTTAGTTGTTTCACTTAAGTTCACCAAAGTCTTTCACACCTGTAAATAGTGCTCACCATCGTAAAAGAAGAAAAGTTTTTAAAATCCCTTGTAGTGTATTTAATGGATTATCGAGACGGAGTTGGTAATTCATTAGGTATACTGGGATCATGTTATGCCTTACGGAGGGGTAGGGTGTGACATGTTTTAGTGGTATCGAGCAATGGTTTTAAAGTGAATTTTGAACTGTGAATTTGAAATCTTTATGTCGGTAACTACAATCTGCTCAAATGTTTGATACATACAAGACATTACATTATAAATATGCACTAACGGAGGAAATCTCCTTGTATTATTGTACAGAGGTCGGAAATAAATTTTGATGCATTAGTGACTAGTCCTTTAGGATAAGGATTGTGATAACAAGTGAAATTAGTTTTGGAAGAGTTTATCGTAAAAGTATTTGGCTGACACACCATAAAATTATAAGCTAATTGGCGAGCCTACTTAATGTAAGGCAAGAGGACATAAATGTAAGATGCAGTAATGGAATTGCTCTAGATGAGGGCAAGGAGGTTACTGTTAGAAATTGCTAATGGATATTGTAATCGAATAAGATTCGAATATCGGTGAATTCAAAAAGAATAAAAGATAACAAAGTTTGATCTATTGGGATGTATCGTAGTAACTATGCAATGTTCTTGATGTTTATACCGTAGTCGTAGATTACTGATCGACTTGAGATTATTGTGTAGAGCCACGCATCACCCGATAGTACACCTAGATAAGAATAGTTGCCAATGGCATCTGCTTTGGTATAGTTATGCCATGACAGAATTTAATTGTTAGAAATAAGTTTGAAAATCCTACTTAGGATCTAAAACTCAAAAGTTAAAATATCGAAGGTTATAGTTCAGATAAAAGGAAGTAAGTTATAGAATATTGACAGATAAAAAGAGTTATGAAAGTAGAGAATTGAGCGGTTGATTCATGTGTAACAAAGAAATATTACAAATGTGAGGAAGACTATGGACTAGAATGGTCGAGGACCAATGACGATGAATGATTCTAACATGACCTCAAGGGTCATTCAAGGAGCAACGTGAACCAAAATATTAGACAAAGATAATAAGAGGAGATTGGTGTTATCCAAACAAATTAAACATTGTATTAGATTGTTAAAAGTCTTACGATCATATAGAAAGGAGAAATAAACGTATGACTATTGTAAGATGGTTATCGGGTAAAAATTTCGTGGACGAAATTTATTTAAGGGGGAGAATTGTAACACCCCTAAGTTCGGTAGTGCTCATTGCTCGGTGACCAGTCTTTGTCCTGACACTAGGATGCCTAGAACCACACCTTGTTATGAGAGAGGAGACATAAATAATGAAATACAAAAAGAAAATACAAGAAAAACAAAGGAAAAATCATAGCAAAGAAATGTAACCGAATAAGTGAGCGGAAACCTAGCGATGGTGATCAGACCTGAAGTCACGAGTGGACCGTTGACTAGCTCCTCGGATCATGGAACCCTGGAAAACATTTTTAAGACTTAAATAGACCCTTATTGAAGAATAAATATCATTAGAAAGATCAAAGAAAAATTAAATAATTAGTACAAAGAAAAGTGAGAAATCGAAAAACAGACAAAATACTGTTACTGAAAAATTGGGAATGCCACGAACAGGGCATTATGGTCATTTGACATCCCAAATTGTCTTTTGACCTAAATTTCCATTAAAAATAAATAATATTACACTTAGAAAATGAAATGAAAAATTTGTTTAGTGGTACCTAAAATAAATAGCCAAAATGGAGTGGAAATGGTGTAAATAACACATTAAACTTATAATATGGTTAAATAATGTGAGTGGGCCACTAAAGGAATAAACTAAAGACATAGTGGGGCAGGTGTACATCCATTATCCAAGGCAGAAACTTCATCTTCTCCATTGTACCAAAGTTGCCGTGAATGAAGGGAGAGGAAACTCCATGGACATTTTCATGCAAGCTTGATCCATCCCTCCATTTCAACTCCATTCACTTGGGTTCCTTCATGAAACATTGTCTACTCATCACAAGGAAGAGTTTGATACTAAATTTGAGAAGTTTAAGCAAGGTTTAACAAGCTCCAAGCATAAGGTAAGTCCATAATTTTGAAGATAGCTTTGTTAAGTTTTGTGTGCATGTTATGGGTGTTGGTTTTGTGAAGGAAAATTTTGAGTTTGAAGAGTTATTGTTGTTTTCATTTTGGACAGCCATGGAGTCACGTTTTTTATGAGATATTTATGTATATAATTGATGAGAAATAATGTTGATCATGGTGATTTAATATCCTAGAGGATTATTTCACATATATATGGTGATTTATGCACTTGGATGGGAATTGGTAAATTGTAGGGCACTTTGATGTTGAAGAAGGTTTTCAGCAGCTTGGGGACCCTTGAATAATTGTATGTATTGATGGAAGTATTGGCAGAATGTTGACATAGAAGAATTGATGAATGTGTATGTAAATTAGTAGTGGAAATTATATGTAATGATTAGGTGTAATTATGTACATATATTGCTAAATTTGGACTTTGTGGTTTAGGGTTGTAATTGATGTATTGAGAATGTTTGTATTCTGTCCAAATTGACCATAGTAAGAAGTGATAAATGAATATGGAATGGTATAACATCAGAATTGGGTATGGGGATTTAAGGTAGAGCAAGTTAAATGTGTGTTTGAATTGGGGTTTGAAAGACACATAGAGGACAGTGTGCAAATAGACCTATAACTTTAAATGTGTAACCTCAATTGGTATGAGACCAATTGGAGGTGAAACTAGGCACAAAATGTGCCAACTTTCATTGAGAGAACATACCAAAATTCTGCTTGCAAGGTGATGTGAAAAATGACCAATTCGGATTAGGTACACTTGAGACCTAAAAACTGACCATTTGGGCAGCAGTGAGTGTTTAGGCCATAACTCACTCAAAACAGGTCCAATTGACCTGAAATTTTAACCATGAATAGTTAAGACCCATACCTACAAGTATTATGAAGATACCAAAGCCCAGAAATGACCATAAGCAAGTCAAAAGCTTGCACAAGTTCGGGTCCAAAACTGGCGAACCAGAGTTGACCAAATTGACCAAAAATTGACCCAAATTGATACCATTTGACCAGCAATAGTGTAATGACCATAACTTGGTCTACTTAACTCGGATTGACCTAAAATTTTGCCCACGTGCAATAAGACATAGATCTACAAGTTTGTAGTTTTGACGAAGCCCGAAAACCGAGGGAACTAGGCCATCGGCTAGGTCAAACCAGTATCCGAAATCCGACAAGTTGCATTAAAATGCACTAAACAAGGAAACGAGTTTGGCAAAAGCGTACCAAACCTAAAACCCTATCGAATGTGACATATTAACGACACTAAAACCTAATTTACCTAAAAGCATAGCGAGGGTCGGTATATTAGGTGATTAAGTGAATAATTGAGTTCGATGCATTATTTACTAAACACCATCGTTAGAGGCAAATTAAATTAGCACTCAAACACTTCAAATTGTGTTTCTCGATTAACAAGGACTCGGCAAAGGGAAAGAAATCGAGTCAAAACCAGAGACAAATATCGAGGTTTGTACTGCACAACGGCTATTTCTTTTGAAATTTTCAATTGAAATGAATTATGACTATTTGTATATTATTGTTTTAAATTGTGTTTGTGCACAACAGCTATTTCTTTTGAATTTTTCAATTGAAATAAATTATGACTATTTGTATATTATCGTTTTAAATTGTGGAAATGTGTTTGATGGACACTTATTGATTGACAAACATTGTAAATGGTTTGAAGCGTGAAAAATTGTTTGAATGATATTGATGGATACTTATTGATTGAAAAGCACGTAAATGGTTTTGTGGAAATTAAAGTGAATTACGAATTGTGTTGCCATTTTGTGAATGAAATTATAACTTTGGAAATTTATTGGATTCTTACGGATCATTTGAATAAAATGTTTGGAATTGTTTTGACTCACAATTAGCATGACACGGATATTATGTTCCTCCTCCATTAATGGGGTGAGTGTGATTATTCCTCCCTCTTTGACTTATCGATGCAGGGTGAGTATGATTATTTTCCTCCCTCTTTGACTTCCCAGTCTGAGGTGAGTATGGATGAGTACTCATTAGATAGCTAGCTTCCTCCCTCATTGATTTCGATTATTGGGGTGAGTATGTCTTGTCGTGGTGTACAACACGGCATATATGGAAAAATTGTGTCATGACTTAAATTGTGATATTGATTGGCAACACTGTATTCTCCAGTTATTTGATCGAATGGTGTTATTGATTTGCAAAACGATATTATTCAATTATTTGATCGAATTGTGTTATTGATTTGCAAAACGATATTATTCAGTTATTTGATCAAATTATGTCATTGATTGGAAAAAACTGTGTTATTCAGTAATTTGATCAAATTGTGTATGAATTGGCAATACGGTATTCTTAAACTATTTGACTAAATTGTGTTATTATGAATTTTGATAATTTGTGAATTGGAGTTTAAATTCCTTATGACATTCATTGTCTTGAAATCAACTATGGTTTTAAGTATCCACTAATGATATGATTTATGAATTGTGATTTAAAATTGGATTTGGTTAATGTTGTGCACTGCTGAGACATTGTCTCGTGATAGCTTTATTCTTTATCGCAGTAGAGAGATAGGCAGGCGTGAGACTAGGTTGCTAGTACCGCCAAAGAGATTTTGGGTATAGTGAGTATACCATATGTGGCATTTTGTATTGTAATGTATATTCACTGTATGTATATTTTGTTCTTGGTTTTGAGCGATTTGTAAATTTAAGTTGTACAATAAAGTTGTAAAATAATTATGAGTTATTTGGCTTGTAAAATTGTGTTATATTTTTGTATCTTAGTCTTTGAAAATCACGTGGATTTGACTTGAGAAATGTGTTGTGTTGATAAAAATGTTGGAGTTGAGATTTGAAAATATATTGAAGTGCTTTTCTGAGTTTTCTCAAGAACTGCTTTGTCCAAAATACAAATGGCACCTTGCCAAAATTTTCTGAATACTCCAATTAAATCAAATGAGTTAGTTGTTTCACTTCAGTTCACCAAAGTCTTTCACACCTGTAAATAGTGCTCACCACTGTAAAAGAAGAAAAGTTTTTAAAATCCCTTGTAGTTTATTTAATGGATTATCAGTAGACGGAGTTGGTAATTCATTAGGTATACTACGGGATCATGTTATGCCTTACAGAGGGGTAGGGTGTGACAGAAGTTCCACAAAAGTATCAGCCTATGTCTAGGTCAAAATTCCTAGGTTTAAGATCTTGATTTTCTAATATTAATCTTCACCTTTCAGTCCTTCAATTAATATCTACAATCAATACTAAGGGGTTACCAGCACATAGCATGCATTAAGATCACAAGAAATTAAATCAAGGAACAAATCTCAAATCCAATAAATAAAATTTAATGTTTATCCACAACAATGTTTACAAGCATTACTCTCCCAATTCCAGAATATTAAAACTACTCACTCATGAGTTCAGCAAACATCATGATAAAAAGGTAAAGACAATAAAAAGAAATTATATCGAAGAAATAAAATAATAAAAATCCGTTTAAGAAGATGGAATGAAGGAACCGAAGAGAGTTTGCAGCTTTGATCTTGTGGGACTTCGGCTGGAGAACTCCCCTTGATATTGATATTCTTCTCCTCAAGACGGCTGGAGAGAGTTTAGAATGTGAGTTTCTCTAAAACTCCTAAAAGTACTGTCAAAAGATCCTTCCTTGGGTGTTTTCTCTTTCTATTTATAATAGCTCTTATAGGGCTAGGTCATTTTGAGTCCCAAAAGCCTTAGGAGTCTGATTTGAATCTGTAAACAAGAGTAGGAATTCGGGTTTAAAACTGGCTATAGCAAGGTACACGGCCTGTGTGCCACGACATAGCCCAGGGCCGTGTAACTTACTGGAGCAGAATTGCGGAGTCTTGCATGGGTCTGCACTGGCTACACGAGCCTGGTTACACGGGTTGTGTACTTTTGTTCTCAGAAAGTTCTTCAAGCTTGTGCCCGGCAGAGACTTACATGGGTCCCTGCAAATTACACGGGTCCAATTACACGACCCGTGTACTTTTGTTTCTCCATTGGCTCTCTGGCTTTCGTCTAGAAGAAGGTTACACGAGTCTGTGGCTTAGCTTACATGGCCCGTGTGCTTTGTATCAGCAGGAATTCTGAGCCTTTTGACTTCTCCAAGCTTCCCTTTTGCACTCCTGTACTCTGGGGCTTCACGTAAACACCTGAAATGATGCAAAAAATATGGAATTAAGGGCTTGATAATATAAATTTCAAAAACTAATGAAATCAACTACTAGGCATGAGATTACTTATCTAAATGCTATGAGATAGTATACAATGGTGCTTAAAAACATCTATACAATTCAAGTACATCATATGCATCTAAGATAAGAGTTACAGAGATGAGAATGTTAAGGTGGATGAGTGGCCATACTAAACTAGATAAAGTCCGTAATGAGAGTATTAGAGAAAAGGTAGGAGTGGTGCCAATTGAGGATAAGTTGAGAGAAGGGAGATTGAGGTGGTTTGGTCATGTGAAGCGTAGACATACGGAGGCTCCAGTTAGACAAGTAGAGCACATTAGGTTAGAGGATAGAAAGAAAAAAAGGGGTAGACCTAAATTGACTTGGACGATAGTAGTACAACATGACCTAGAAACATTACACATTTCAGAGGATTTAACCCAAAATCATTTAGAGTGGAGAAAGCAAATCCATATTGCTGACCCCAAATTTTTGGGATAAAGGCTTAGTTGAGTTGAATTGAGTATTTTACAACTCAAAGAAAAATAAAAGAAATAAATCCAATCACATTGGTCTTTTATTGTCTATGATCATCCATCATGCATATTACAATTTAACAATTAAATAAAACATATATATTAAAATTAAATTGAATATCTCATATTCAACAGAAAAATTCAGATTTGAATCTCATTCAAACAAATTTAAAAATTCAGATTTGAATCTCATTCAAACAATTGAATCAAAATTTAATTGTGTGATTAAAATTCTTAATTAAACAATTTAATTAAGCATAGGCCTAATTGTGGGCTTTAAATACATAACAATTATACAAAGAGGCCCATAGTCCATGCGTATCATGTAAACACTCCCTAGGAGTGTTCTCCTCAAAACCATGCACACCATCAAGCTCATAACCATATCGCCACATATATGAATGCAACCAGCAATGAATCAATCAAAATTAATTAAATCACACAATTAAATCTCATATTAAATAATCTAAATGGCAAATATAATGGCACTAATACCAATTGAAGGAGCGGAAGCATGAAAAGTGTTCATTAGAGCATTGAATTTCAAAAAAAATTTCTTTTAGGGTTACATGCATCATACCACATCTTTTATGTGCCTAATTAATTTCAATGCTCAATTGTATATTTAAATACTTTTAATATGTATTAGGATCTATGTTTTCCATACAAGAATGTGAATTAACAAATTAATTTATTTAAACTTTAGTTTAAAAGAGAAGTTAGAACACTAACCTCTTCGATGCACTATGGATGTAATTGGCACCTTTAGGAAGCACCTAGGACCCCAAGTGTTGTCCCTCTAGCAAATCCTTCATACCATTTACCCACTTTCAAGGCATAAGGGTTCTAGTACCTGCCTGTTTGGAACTTCACCTCCTTTCATGGTTTTATGACTAATTATTCCTCTGTGCAAGGCTATTAATAAGTGACAAATCACTTGTTTTATCAAGATAAGCTTGAGAAACACTTACTCCCCCAAATTTGCCTCTATTATGGACAATTGTGATGAAGTGACTCAATTCCAACTCCATAGGCATAACTTAATTTTCTATCTCCACTTACGGAGCATACACTTTTCACAAGATCAAAAGGTCTTTAAAGGGGTTGTAATGGGGCTAAGGGATAATGACTTGATTGCCAATGAAAGGTTTTTAGGGAATGCAAATATGAGGATAGCCTATATGTATAAAATATCAAGTATACTAAGTTTATTGTACTGGTTCTATATGGAGAGGAAGGGTTTTTGATTTTTTATAGTGCCAAGCATGCTTCCATGATACTTATCTTGGGACTTCTTCTTCCCTTTTTTTTTTCTTCTTTTTTTTTATTTATTTCCTTTTTGTCCTCTCCCCCAAACTCATTGCTTTTGCTGGGTTCGAAAGGCAAATTTTTCTTTGATTGCAATTATACACTTGCACTCTTTCTTGAGTTCTACATCCTCTCTCCATTTTCTTTTTTGCACTTAATATACTTTTTACTTATGCATTTAGCTTCCTCAAAAGGATAGGTATGTGTTTAGGCTAGGGGCTAGGTCAATAATTATGGGTAAACAAGGAAAATTATATAGGTAAAAATATAGGCTCAAGTTGGGTGCAAGGGATATATTGTGACTAAGGGTGGCTAAGGCTTAATTAGATTATATCAAAGAATGCCTTAATCATTTCTTCACTAAGCATATGCTAGGATTTCGCTTTGATAGGTCCAATAGATATGTTCTAGAGCTGGTGAGGCATTTTTAGGTTTATTTATATTTCAAGAAATTTCTCCTAACTTTACAAGTTCGATGTGACAAATTAATAGTTATGAAGGGGTTTAACTAGTCTAGTTCCATTAAAGAAATTAAGTTTTTCACAGACAACATGTTAAAATCCTTTTTTGCCTATTCAGATACGTTCATTCCTCTATTCCGTGGAGTCCAATTATTAGCTGACTAGAAATTGTTTATAGTTCTAAGTTTCATAATTTAAAGTTCAAAATTTTCAAAAAATTTTCAATATTTTTCTAGAATTTTGATACACAAGAATAATATAGCTGAAATTAAGCAATGTAATGATATGCAAGATATGAAATGCAAGACATGAAATGCACTTGTAACCCCCAAACTCGAGTTGTACATTGTCCTCAATGTCAACATAATATGTAAAATTAGAGAAAATCGTACAAAAATAATAAGAAAGCATATTATGTATTAAGCATGGAAAGGTTGGACAGAAAGCAGATAAAAGAGAACTATGATTGCAGTTTAGGACTAAGGTATGTAAGAATTTACAATAAAGAACCTATCCTATAGTCCTAGCTCTAAAAGGCCTCTGATGGTGATGATGGTGACGCTGGCTCCTCTTCATCGAACCTCTCCATTAGCATGTCCAGTTTGTTGTGGGCTTCCTGGAGGCTATCCTCTATTGCTTACATCCTATTGTTGATGGTGGTCTCCATATGCTGTAGGTATGCGAGGACTAGGTTTGTGGGTGGTGGTGTGTATGGAGGCACCCGAACGGGGGACTCATGAAAGAATGGCTCTTGGGCTTTCCTTTGTTGCTGTGAGGTCTCGCCAGGTCCTTCTTGTGCTTCATCTTTCCGAGGGATGGCATTCCCTTCTCCATCAAGCAGGTAATAGGTGTTACCCACCTTTTTACATATCCCTAAGGATATGTAGATGGTTCGATCGATTCTTGATGATCCGCTAATGGAACGCAGCCTGTGATGTCCTAGGATGAATTTGAAGTGGAGGGCGATGGTTGTGATGAGGCCACCAAGCACGATGTGCCCGGTAGGCTGATGAAAGAGGCAGTGGAGGTGGTTGTACAAAAAGAAGCCGGTGCTGCAGCACTGCGCGGTGACCATGCACTATAAGAAAAAGAGCTCGCTGGTGTTTACCACGCCAAGGCTGTCACCACGGCCCATGATGGTGTGGGCAGCTAATCGATGCATGTAACGCAGGGTTGGACTTGTGATACTAAGGATTTTGACTTGCTGGAGTTATATGGCTCCGTGTTTGGGGTTATGGAACTCCAGAAGTTAATGCTGTTGTAGAGCATGCGATTCCAAGGGATCTCTTAGTGGCCGGTGCTGTCGAAGCTGAAGATGGCATTGAACTCATATATATTCATTACTCGGTTAACGCCATGGAGGTGAAATTCAATTTTGCCTCTATCTTCCCTATCGGTAGGCCATAAGGTAGCCTTGAAACTGCCCAAAAACTACAGTGTGGTGTCCCAATATGCGAGAAATTGGAGTTGGGCAAACCTTGTCCATCTAATCCTATCGAGGAGTCTGTTGATCTCATCCTGCAGCCCAATTTTCTCTACTCGCGTGAAATCCATGTATTTTGTGGAGCTAATTTTTTAATTGTGAAGCTGGGTGCACATGGCCTTATGGGCATCATCATGAAATCCCCAAGGAATGGAGATTTAGAGTTATGGAGCGGCTCATGGCTAGGGTTCCGGTGGGGCTGGTTGAGCGGGTTGTGGTTGAGGATGGGCTGGTTGAGGAGAGGCTACCCTTGTTTTTGGGCGTTGGGGTATCGGCTGAGGGGGAGAATGTGAGGATTCTCCTCCTTGCCTCAAGAAAGAGCCCATTCTTCATGCAGATCACTTTGCATGAGCCATTGATCAGTTTTGGAAAAGAAAAAACTAGGGTTTAGTGAAGGGAGAAGAGATTTGAAGGGTTTTTATAGATTAGGAGGGGTGGAGATGAAGGGTTTTGTCTTCATGAAATATTTTTGTCACACCCTACCCCTTTATAAGGCATAACATGATCCTGTAGTATACCTAATGAATTACCAACTTCATCTACTGATAAGCCATTAAATACACTACAAGGGATTTTAAAACTTTTCTTACTTCTTTTTACTGTGGTGAGCACTATTTACAGGTGTTAAAATTTTTTTTTGAACTGAAGGGAAACCGCTAACACATTTGAATTATTAGGAATTTCTATAAAAATTTTGGCTGAGTGCCATCTATATTTTGAATAAAACAGTTCTTCAAAAACCTGTAAAAAGCACTTCAAATATATTTCTCAATCTCAAACTCCTACATTTAATCAACACAATATTTTTCTCAACTCAAATCCACAATAATTTTTCAGTGTTTTCAAAGGCTGAGATAAAAGAATTATAGTACAAATTTTACAAGCCAAAATAACTCATAATTTATTTTACAACTTCAATGTACAATTTTAATTTACAACTGCTCAAAACCAAGAACACTATATACATTATACTCAATATACACGATGATCTCTCACTGAAGCACTAGCAGCCTAGTCTGCTACCCTGTCAATCTGTCTACCTACGACAGCAATGAAAAGCTATCGCTGAGCCATTGTCTTAGTGGTACACAACATTAATCAAATACAATTTTAAAACACAAATCATAAGTCATATAAATAGTGGATACTTAAAGCCATAGTTAAATTCAAAGACAGTGAATGTCAATAAGAATTTAAACTCTATTTCACAATATTACAATAAATCTCAATAAATCAAAACATAGTTAAATTCAAAAGACAGTGAATGTCAATAAGAATTTAAACTCCATTTCACAATATCACAATAAATCTCAATAAATTAAAACATAGTTAAATTCAAAAGACAGTGAATGTCAATAAGAATTTAACTCCATTTCACAAACTCACAATAAATATCAATAAATCACACACAGCTTAATCATGTTGTAACACCCCTCACCCGACTACAGTGTAGCCGAGCAAAGTGTGCTACATTCGGTGCCGTAGCACCCTATCTTATCTTACTTTATTCCTTTCATATTTTGATCTCGATATATTTTAATATTAATAAATTTTTCGACGGAGAAACCAGCGGAGTTTCCCCTATTTTATTACCAGTTGACGTATTTTACTATTTACCTGTTTGAAAGTTTCAATAATATTTTACAAATAAAATCTCATCAATTATTTTCATAACCATCTCATAATTCACATCTCATTCATATATCTCAATTTCATATTCATTTCCATGCATTATCTATATATTTCAAATCTGTCTTCGAATCCATACAATCTCATTCATGCTCAAATCACATAAATAAAATTTTCAAATTTCTTTAATTTACATAATTTCATAATTTACATGATATATAAATTAATTACATATGAAAAAGCTAATTTATTAAATTACATTACATTTCTATTAATTACCTGCTCATAATCTACATTATAATACAATATCTAGCATTTTATACTAAATACAAAATATGATATATATGGGCCCTATCTACATGCATTACTGAGGAGGTGACAACCTTGAATACTTCAGGCACTTTTGCAGATCTGGACTCCAAAAATCTTAGTCAAAGTACCTGCGCGAGGAAACAAATCCATCGCGCTAAGCATTGCTGCTTAGTGGTGCAATAATAGAACAAGAAAATAAAATATACAAATAAAGAAAGAACGAAGCATAATTTGAATATTTAAGAATCAATTTAATTTAATACAATGTGTCTAATATTAATTATCTTTTGTTCTCATTTGTTTCGCTTTGGAAGCGTTTAATTCCAAAATTCACAGTAATAATGTACGATATATAGAATTAATAAAAATACTCAATTTATATTCATATGGCAATAGAAGGTACATTTAAAATATTTAGTTAAGTTATACCTATTTTTGCAACTCTTTTGTCATTTTACTTAATAATTTTTATGTGGTTTGGATCATTTCATAATTGTAACTAATTCTTTTGAAGTCTTATTAACTCATTTATTTGATTTCTAATATTTTTAATTACTAATAGTCTTAATTTATTTTAATAAATTATACTGCCCAAGTAACCTACGACAGGCTGACTAAACTGGATAACGGGTCGTTGGCTCTGGACACCGCGGTGCCTCGGGCCATCATACCATGGGACGCAGAACGTCAACCACGTATTCAGTCAGTATGGCTAAAAAGCCATGATATCACATAATCGGGCATAAAAGCCATGAATACGGGCATAAGAGCCATGAATACGGGCATAGAGCTATGAATATAGGCATAAAGCCTTTTGCAGTACTGCTAAAACAATACCCTATTGGCATGCCAAATTATCCAATCTGACACACATGTCTAGGCAATACAAGGGCACATAATATCATTAAATATTAATATATTGTGTTTTATGACTTCATTATTTCATGATAAATTTCAATTATAATTCATACATTCATTTGATCATTTATATGATCACAATTCACATCAATTATCCTTTTATACCATTGTACTCAAAATACTTCTCCTCTCTACAATAATAAGAACTAATGTCTCATTTATACATTAATATGGTTTATTTATTTATTCATTATGTTATTCATATTGATCACAATTCTAAACAATGGTTCACATGTACCATTGTATTCAAAACATTTTTCCTTTCTCATTTATACATTCAAGAATCTACTTATGTAATTACAAATTTTATATTTCAAGTTGAGTTACTAATATTTTATGAATTCCATTTGTGATGGGCATATAAGCCCTAACTATCTATTCATATCAATTAGGTGACTTATTTTTCATGTTTCAAGTAATCCATGAATATTTCATGGATTTCAAATTTATGGCCTTAATTTCTTTTTTAACAATTTTGACTAGGATGCATAGTCCACATTTGTCATACAATTCTAAGCATTTAAGCTTAGAATTGGTTCTAGGTCTTCATATTAGTTTGCTAGTATTAATTGCCAATTGCAATTTAAAGTCCCCTAGATGAATTTCTAATTTCAAATTTTGAATTTCAAGTTTTGGTGTCACTATTCACCTCATTGGTCAACAAAAATGTTGACTTTTGGATAGAAAATAGGTACATTGGTTTGAGCACCCCCAATGTACCATATTTTACATTTAAAACTTGTTGGAATTAACCACCAAATCCATTTCCAAACCTAAAACCAAGAGAGCAGAATTTTCAGTTTTTGTGACCCAAATTTACTGTTCCATTGGGTCCTGTTGCAGTGGGAATTTGAGGAAATGGTAAACATGAAAGTTGTTCCTTATTTTGTCTAGTTGAATTTCTTTTTTTGAATTACTCCATTTGGAGTTTTGTAGCTCCAGATATGGTCCAAAAACCACAGCTGGCCGAATTTCAATTCTGTAGAATTTACCAAATCTCTGATGCACATAAACAAGAATCGTGACTGCCATTTGGGTTAGGTTCTGGTCATAATTTGGAGTAGGTTTCTTCATAAAAATTGTTTGTCTATGTCTTAACTTGTTGCTGTAAAATTTCAGGTCAATTGACCATTTCTACAGTGAGTTATGGCCAAATGAATACTGTTCATTTGGTCATTCTGCAGAATTGGCTTGCAGGGTACCCGGATTGGGGCCAACTTTTGGTCCTATTGCTTTGGTCTTTTGGGCATGGTTTCTTCAGCAAAAATGTGCCATTATAAATCTAGTTTCATGTCCAATTGGCCAAACACCAATTGGACCTACACAGCCAAAGATATGGCAGTCCAAACAGTGGACTCACGACCTCATTTCTCGTGTCTTTAGTGACCTACCAAAACTCTTTGTAACCCTCTAATGCACTTCAAATTATGGTCAACTTACCTCAAATGGTCACTAATTGACCATTAAAATGTTCTTTCAACATCACATACACAAAGTCCAAATTTCTCTCTAAAACCCTAATTCTCAAATAACCATTAATGCACATACATCAATTCAACATACTTAATGATGTTTATGTCTCATACTCATGTTCAAGACCACCCATATACAACTTAAATTCATTCAACACTCATCAACACTTCCATCACTAAGGCTGCCAACAATTTTTAAGTGGTCCATACATGGATATGTTCTTTTGATTTCATGAATTTCTAACTAAATCCATATACCTAACTTCAAATTTAAAGAGAAAAATGGAGAGATATAGCACTAACCATAGTGGCAGCATTTTCTCTTGTTAATTCTTCACTTTCTTTTGTTTTCTTGGCTGCCAAACACTTCTCCTTGGTGTGGGTATATTTTTTAGTGAAGGAAGGATAAGGTTTTGAGGTGAGGAAGCTTAGGAAAATCAACCTTAAAAAAAAAATGGAGAGAAAGCTTTTTTGGCTATGGTGGACGTGAAATGAGGAAGGAGAATTCAGTTTTTCATTTCAATTTTCTGCCCATTTGACTCATTTTAAGTGGTTGATGGACATGTGTCACAATGTGATTGGGTGAGAGTGCTTAGTGACATAAGCATGAGGTCAAAATTGTAATTTTAATTAATTTTTTTTTTCTTTGCTACTCATTTTCAATTCAATTTTTAGTAATGTTTATTCATATTTTATGTCATATTAATTATTTACTCAACTGGAAAAGTCGGCCAAAAATCACCTCTGAAGGCGAAATGACCAAAATGCCCTCCGTTTGGCTTAACGGGTCAAAATTGTCTGTACCGATTGAAAATTTTTTCTAAGTATTTTCTTGGCATTCTAATGCCATGGGAATCTCAACAACCCTTCTCTGGAGTCCCAAAAATTATTTTATAATTTTTCCCCCGGGTCTAGGGCTCCTAGTTGCGAAGCAACTTCCTCAAGTTACCCATCGCTAGGGCACCGGCTCGTTTAACTTGTTTGTATTTTATTTCTAAAATTTTTACTAAATTTTTCTTACTAATATTTGAGTTAATTATGGTTCTTGACTTTAGTTTAAATATTTTTCCGGACGTTCTAGTTGTCTGGACCGACACCGGTCACCGAAACAGTAGAATGTACGGAGTAGTTACCGGGAGGGTGTTACACATGTTCCAAAGTTCATTTCGTCCCAAAAGCCGATGGATAATGAGGAATGACATAGCTAGCTAGCAAAAATATGAGTACTCATTCTATTCGTCCTCAACAGGCACACACCTCAACACTTCAGCCAGAGAGGGAATTCAATTTATCCCACTAGACAAGCTAGCGAGGAATTCAATCAATATACATGATAGTTGTAGTTTCAACCCATTTACAATGCTTTTCAATCAATAAGTATCCATCAAATATCATTCAAACAATTTTTCACAGTTTCAAACCATTTACAATGCTTTTCAAGCAATAAGTATCCATTCAGACACATTTCTATAATTTAAAACAATAATATACAAATAATCGTAATTTATTTCAATTGAAAAATTGAAAAGAAATAACTGTTGTGCACAAACCTCTGATAATTGTCTCTTGGCTATGACTCAGTGTTTCCTTCCCTTTCCCTGAGTCTTTGCTAACTGAGAAACACAATTTGAAGTGTTTCAGTACTCATTTAAACTGTCTCTAACGATAATGCTTAATAATTAACTTATTGAATTCTATTATTTTCTTAGTCAACCTAAGATGTCGACCCTCGATGCATTCTAGGTGAATTAGATTTTAATGTTACTAATATGTCACATTTGTAGCCTTTTAGTATTGGTATATGTTACCAAATTCATTTCCATGTATATTGCGTTTTATTGCAATTTGTCGAATCCCGGTATACTAATTTGACCTAGCCGGATAACCTAGTTCCCTCATTTTTCGGGTTTCGGTCAAAACTACAAACTTGTAGGTATATGTCTTATTGCACGCGGGGCAAAATTTCAGGTCATTCTAAGTTATGTAGACCAAGTGATGGTCATTTTACTATTGCTGGTCAGAATGTACCAAAATGGTCATTTTAGATCATTTTTAGGTCACTTTTGGTTCGGCCAATTTTTGTACCCGAACTTGTGCAAGCTATTTGGCTTGCTTATGGTCATTTCTGGGTATTAGTGTGTAACACTGTGACACCCCTTACCCGTCTACAGTGTAGCCGGGCAAGCTATGCCACACGGTGTACCGGCACACTCTATTTTACCTTAATTAATTTTTGTCAAGGTTTTGAATATAGTTTGTGAAATATAGTTCATTTATTGAAATTATAATTTATTTGAGGTTTCGAAAATTTTATAGAAAATCCGGCAGAGTACCGGCTAAAAATGGAGAAAACAGTTCTTCGGAACCTGTTAAAAACACTTCCAAAATTTGTATTCAATCATCTCAAACTCCAATATCCAAAATCTCAACAATATTTCTCAATTTCAGTTCTCAATAACCTTTTCATTTCTCAAACATCCATTTCTCATAATACTCATATACAAGCAATAAATAAATGCTCAAATTTTGCATTCATAGTCCCAACTTTCATTATTTACATGAACATCAAAATATATTACATAAGTTCAAATACATATGAGAAAGTAAAAATTTGCTACAAAATATCAAAAAGAAACCTAGTGTCCTACCAATGAACTGCAGAAGTTGAGGTGACAAGGACACTGTGCAGAACTGCATGATGGACTCACCCAGTCTGTGGTCTACTGGGCTCACGATCGGGATCTCCAGTACCTACGCGTGGCAAAAGCAACGCACTAAGCAATAATGCTTAGTGGTGCAATAATATAATATAAGAAAATAGCAAGAATTTAAATGTGTAGTGAATGTATATGTTTTATTTGTTTGGTATTTGTATATCATTTACTTTGTCCACTTTTATTCATTCGGTTGCCCCAAGTAACCTACACTAGACGACTGGACTGGATAATGGGTAAACTGGCACTGGGTATCTAGTACCTCGGGCCGTCACACCATCGGTCACATATGCATCTCCCGGTGTGCAATGAGCGGCTAATAATTTGTAACATCGAGCACAAGGCCAAGTCTCAATACAAAGTCAGAATGGCTAAAAGCCATGAAATCACGGAATGGCATATTGCCATGTGTAGTACTGCTAACTGAACCCTATTGGCATACCAAACTATCCAAACCAATCTTGTTAGGTATACTAGGGCATTCGATACTTTAAAATTCTTCAATCTTTGAATTTCAAGTTTCGGTGTTACTATTCACCTCTATGGTCAACTAAAATGTTGACTTTTAGGTAGAAATTAGGTACATTGGTTTTGGCACTCCCAACATACCACATTTTGCCTTAAAAACTTGTTGGAATTGGTCACCATTACCATTTCTAATTTAAAACCAAGAGGGCAGAAAATTTCAGTTTTTGAAGCATATGTTTACTGTTCCACTAAACACTGTTGCAGTGGGAATTTGAAGAAATGACAAACATGAAAGTTGTTCCTTATTTTGTCTAGTTGAATTTCGTTTTTTGAATTACTCCATTTGGAGTTTTGTAACTCCAGATATGGCTCAAAAACCACAGCTGGCCGGATTGCCAATCTGCAGAATTGACCATATCTACAGTAACATGAACAGTGACTGTGATTGCATTTTTGAATTGGTTCTGGCCATAATTTAGGGTAGGTTTCTTCATGAAAGTTGTTTTTCTATGTCTTAACTTGTTGCTGTAAAAGGTTCAGGTCAATTGACCAAATCTACAGTGAGTTATGGCCAAATCAACAGTTACTGTTCATTTGGTCATTCTGCAGAATCAGTTGCAGGGTATCCGGATTGGAGCCAAGTTTTGGTCCTCTTGCTTTGGTCTTTTGGGCATGGTTTCTTCAGCAAAAATGTGCCATTATAAGCCTAGTTTCATGTCCAATTGGCCAAACACCAATTGGACCAACACAGCCCAAGTTATGGCTGTGTAATTGGACTGAAATTTTAGTCCATTGCTGCTGTCTTTAGGCAGCATAGTCATTCTCTTTGCCAAGCCATTTTTCAGTCCAATTTATGGTCAACATACCTCAAATGGTCACTAATTGACCATTAGAGTGTTCTTTAACAGTTTCATAAGCCAAGTCAAAGTTTCACTTCTCAAAACCCTAATGTCCAACTCAATTTACCCATAAACCTCAATTAGCACACTAGTTCAGCATCCATGCATATTCATACCTTAAACACCATTTCTAGCTCACTTTAAGTCCATTAAAACAATCAAAACCATTCCTCTATTAGGGCTGCTGAATTCTATGGTGGACATACACATGAATTTGTTTCATTTATTTCACAATTTCTCATCCATTACAAGCCTCAATCATGGAATTAATGAGTTTTAACTACATATATGCACTAACCTTGAATAGGGCAGATTTTTCCCAACTCAAAACTTCAGTTTCCTTCACTTTCTAGGCTGCCAAAAGCTTCCCCAAGTGATATGGTCAAGGTTTAATGAAAGGGGTTAGGGTTTAGTGGTGTAACAAAGGGAGCAATTAAGCTTGATTGAAAAAAAAATCAATGGAGGGGTCTAGGGCATGTTTCGGCTGGCTTTTGGGGAGGGAGATGGCTGCTGCAATTTTTTTTATTTTGGTCTTCTTTTAGTCTCTTTATTAGTTAGTCAAATGATGGCTTAATTGTGATTGGTCATAGTTTTCTTAATGACATCACCATGATGTCATAAATAAGTTTTTTCCTCACTTTCTTTTCTTTCCTCCACTACTCATCTTCAATTTAATTTCTAGTAATGTTTATCCATATTTTATGTCATATTAATTATTTACTCAACTGGACAAGTCGGCCAAAAATCACCTCTGAAGGCGAAATGACCAAAATGCCCTCCGTTTGGCTGAACGGGTCAAAATTGTCTGTACTGATTGAAAAATTTTTCTAAATATTTTCTTGGTATTGTAATGCCATAGGAACCTCAATGACCCTTCTCTGGAGTTCCAATAATTATTTTATGAATTTTTCCCCGGGTCTAGGGCTCCTCGTTGCGAGAACCGTAACTTCCCTCTGGTTACCCATCGCTAGGGCACCGGCTCGTTTAACTTGTTTGTATTTTATTTCTAAAATTTTTACTAAATTTTTCTTATCAATATTTGAGTTAATTATGGTTCCTCACTTTAGTTTAAATATTTTTCCGGACATTCTAGCTGTCCGGACCGACACCGGTCACCGGAACAGTAGGATGTACGGAGTAGTTACCGGGAGGGTGTTACAACTCTTCCCCTCTAATTTAAATTTCGTCCTCGAAATTTACCTGATGCAAACAGTTGAGGAAACTGTTGCCTCATCGTCTCTTCACTTTCCCAAGTTGCCTCCTCGGTGTTGTGGTGCCTCCAAAGCACTTTCACCAGTGGAATCTGCTTGTTCCTCAACTCTTTTACTTCCCGAGCCAGGATCCGTAGAGGTTCTTCTTCATATGTCAAATCCGGTTGTATTTCAATTTCTTCTCTGGAGATGACATGTGAAGGATCTGAGCGGTATCTTCTGAGCATGGACACATGGAACACATTGTGGATCTTGTCCACTGTGGTAAAGCTTCTTTGTAGGCTCTTTGGTCCCACACGTTCAATAACTTCATATGGGCCAATAAACCTAGGGCTCAACTTACCTTTTCTTCCAAACCTCAATACCTTCTACCACGGTGACACCTTGAGGAACACTTTGTCGCCAACCACATATTCTATTTCTTTTCTCTTCAGGTCGGCATAAGATTTCTGTCTGTCTGAGGCAACCTTCAAGTTGGCTTTGATTAGTTTCACTTTCTCCTCAGTCTGTTTCACCAGGTCTGGCCCTACCAGTTTGTCTTCGCCCAATTCAGTCCAGCACACTGGAGTTCTACATTTTCTCCCATATAATGCTTCATACGGGGCCATTTGGATGCTAGCTTGATAGCTATTGTTGTATGAAAATTCTGCCAGTGGGAGGTATCTATCCCAACTTCCCTCAAACTCAATGACACAACTCCTCAGCATATCCTCAAGGACCTGACATATATTTCATGTTATTGTTATCATTTCAGTTCAATATTTGTATTAATTCAATTGGTTCAATTGTTTACCTGGATTACTCTTTCTGATTGCCCATCCGTCTGAGGATGGAAAGCTGTGCTGAAGTGGAGTTGTGTACCCAAGGACTCATGCAACTTCTTCCAAAATCTCGATGTGAACCTTGGGTCTTGATCAGATATGATGGAAAGTGAAATTTCATGCAGTCTAACTATCTCACTGATATACAATTCTGCTAACTTTTCCAGTGAGTAGTCATGCCTAACTGGCAGAAAGTGTGCTGACTTCGTCAATCGGTCCACTATCACCCATGTTGCATCATGTTTCTTCTGGGTGAGAGGTAGACCACTTACAAAATCCATGGTGACCCGATCCCATTTCCATTCAGGTATGCGTATAGGCTGTAGCAAAACCGATGGAACTTGATGTTCTGCCTTGACTTGCTGACATGTCAAGCATTTAGTCACATAGTCAGCTATGTCCCTCTTCATACCAGGCCACCAGTACTGAAGCTTTAGATCATGATACATCTTTGTACTTCCTGGGTGCATAGCATATACACTGGTGTGTGCCTCTTTTAGAATATTGGCTTTCAATTCCCCATTATCTGGTACACACAGTCTTCCTTTGTAGTGCAGACACCCATCTGCTTTCACCTCATAGTCAGCTGCTTTTCCCTCTGGGATTTTGCTCATAATAGCCATTAGCTTCTCATCTACCTTCTGCCCATCTAAAATCTGCTTTGTGCAGTTTGGCCTCACTTGCAACTCGGCCAAAATAGCTCCATCTCGAATCAAAGTGAGACGGGCATTCAATGATCTCAAAGTGTGATGGACTTTACGCTCAAAGCATCAGCAACTACATTTGCCTTCCCAGGATGGTAGTCAATCACACAATCATAATCCTTCAGGAACTCAATCCATCGCCTCTGTCTAAGGTTGAGCTCCCTCTGAGTTGGCAAATATTTCAGGCTTTTGTGGTCTATGTAAATGTAGCACTTTTCACCATACAAGTAATGCCTCCATATCTTCAGTGCGAAGATAATTGCTACAAGCTCTAGATCATGGGTAGGGTAATTCTGTTCATGTGGCCTTAGCTGCCTGGAAGCATAAGCGACCACCTTTCCCTCTTGCATCAATACACATCCTAGCCCATTATGTGAGGCATCACTGTAGACCACAAAGTCTTTTCCTGGCTGTGTTAACACTGGTGCCTCTGTCAACATAGCCTTCAACTTCTCAAAACTGGTCTAACACTTGTCATTCCAGTTAAATCTCACATTCTTGTGTAACAATTTGGTCATTGGAGCAGCTATTAAGGAAAATCCCTTCACAAATCTTCTATAATACCCAGCTAGCCCCAAGAAGCTTCTAACCTCAGTTGTATTTCTGGGAGGCTTCCATTCCATCACTGCTTCTATTTTCTTGGGATCTGTCACACCCTACCCCTTTGTAAGGCATAACATGATCCCGTAGTATACCTAATGAATTACCAACTCCGTCTACTGATAACCCATTAAATATACTACAAGGGATTTTAAAAACTTTTCTTACTTCTTTTACCGTGGTGAGCACTATTTACAGGTGTTAGAAACTTTGGTGAACTGAAGTGAAACAACTAACTCATTTGATTTATTTGGAATTTCAGTAAAAATTTTGGCAGAGTGCCATCTGTATTTTGGACAAAACAGTTCTTCAGAAAACCTGTAAAAAGCACTTCAATAATGTTCCAAATCTCAACTCTAATATATTTCTCAACACAACAATTTATCAACTCAATTCCATAGAAATTTTTCAAAGTCTGAGATAAGGAAATATAATACAATTTTCATAAGTCAAATAACTCATAATTAATTTACAACTTCAAGATACAATTTGAATTTACAACTGCTCAAAACCAAAAACAAAATGTACATACAGTGTCATACATTACAGTACAAAATGCAAAATACTAGTATAATCATTATACTGTAATCCCTCATTTGGATGTATATGCAAACCTAGTCTGTATACTGCTGTCTCTCTACTGCGATAATAAAGCTATCGCTGAGACAATGTCTCAGTGGTGCACAACATTTAACCAAAACAATTTAAATCACAATTCATAAGTCATGTAAATAGTGGATACTTAAAATCATAGTTAAATTCAAGACAGTAATTGTCAACAAGAATTTAAACTCCATTTGTCAATATCACAATAATTTTCATAAGTTGGATCATGTCTGAATTCAAAAGACAATAAATGCCAATAAGAGTTTAAATTCAATTCACAATCTCACAATGCAAATCAATAAATTACACACAGCTTAATCATGATCCATAGTTCAATTCGTCCCAAAAGCCGATGGCTAATGAGGTATTCAATTCGTCCCAAAAGTCGATGACTAATGAGGAATAACATGGCTAGCTAGCAAAAATATGAGTACTCATCGAATTCGTCCTCAACAGGCACACACCTCAACACTTCAGCCAGAGAAGGAATTCAATTCGTCCCACTAAACAAGATAATGAGGAATACAATCAATATACATGATAGCTGTGGTTTCAAACCATTTCCAATGCTTTTAAATCAATAAGTATCCATAAATGTCATTCAAACAATTTTTCACAGTTTCAAACCATTCACAATATTTTTCAATCAATAAGTGTCCATCAAACTTATTTCCAAAATTTAAAGCAATAATAAACAAATAGTCAATACTTATTTCAATTGAAAATAATTCAAAAGAAACAGTTGTTGTGCACAAACCTCTAATATTTGTCTCCTGGTCCTGACTCAGTATTTCTTTCCCTTTTGCTGAGTCCTTGTTAACTAAGAAACACAATTTGAAGTGTTTCAGTGCTAAATTAATTTGCCTCTAACGATAATGTTCGATAAACAATTCACTGAATACCTTTATTTGCTTAGTCACCTAATATACCGAGCCTCATTGCGTTTTAGGTAAATTAGGTTTTAATGTCGTTAATATGTCACATTCAATAGGGTTTTAGGTTTGGTACGTTTTACCAAAGTCATTTCCTTGTTTAGTGCATTTTAATGTAAATTGCTGGATTTCGGGACACTGGTTTTACCTAGCCAGACGATCTAGTTCCCTCAGTTTTTGGGTCTCGGTCGAAACTACAAACTTGTAGATCTAGGTCTTATGGACCGCGGTGCAAAATTTTAGGTCAATCCGAGTTAAGTAGACCAAGTTATGGTCATTACACTATTTCTGGTCAAATGGCATCAATTAGGTCATTTTTTTGGTCAATTTGGTAAACTTTGGTTCGGCCAGTTTTTGGACCCGAACTTGTGCAAGCTTTTTGACTTGCTTATGGTCATTTATGGGCTTTGGTGTCTTCATAAGACTTGTAGGTATGGGTCTTAACTATTCATGGTTAAAATTTCAGGTCAATTGGACCTGTTTTGAGTGAGTTATGGCCTAAACACTCACTGCTGCCCAATTGGTCATTTTTCAGGTCCTAATTGCACCTAATCCGAATTGGTCATTTTCTTAGGTCACCTTGCAAGCAGAATTTTGGTATGTTTTCTCAATGAAAGTTGGCACATTTTGTGCCTAGTTCCACCTCCAATTGGTCTCATACCAATTGAGGTTACACATTTAAACTTATTGACTAAAATGTACACTGCCCTCTATATGTCTTTCAAATCCCAATTCAAACACACATTTACCTTGCAATTTGTTCACTTCCCTACCAATCTGTTTTGGTACATTACCAAAAGCATACTCTACTTTACATTAACATTACTTTGGGAAGATTACAATTACCCTCAACACACCAAATATAATTCACATTCACAAGTTCTAAATACCATTACATACACACCTAACCATTACAAATCTTACATACACTTTACAATATCAATCTACATACATATCCATCAATACTTCTAGGTCAATATTCTGCCTACACTTCCATGACTACATACATTTACTCAAGTTTTCCAAGCTGCCGAAAATTGTCCTCCAACATCAAAGTGCCCTACAAATTAACCAATTCCCATCCAAGTGCATAAATCAACATATATATGTGAAATAATTCATTAGGATATTAAATCACCATGATCAACATTATTTCTCATCAATTATATGCATAATAAATCATCAAATGTGTGACCCCATGGCTGTCCAAAAATGGCTATCTCAATAGCTATTTAAACTTTAAAATTTCCTTCACCAAACACCCATAACATGAACATAAAGTTTAACAAAGGAATTCTCAAAAGTGTAAACTTACCTTTGATTGTAACTTGCTAAACCTTCACCAAACTTCTCAAATTTGGTGTCAATATCTTCCTTGTGATGTGTAGACAAAGTTTAATGAAGAACCCTAGGTGATTTGGGTTGAAATGAGGGATTAGATGAGCTTGGAGAAAACGTTAATGGTGGATCCCTTTCTCCTTCAATTCGGCTAGGTTAAGCCAAGTGAGGAAGATGACTTTTGAGTGGGAATAATCTGCCCACTTATAAGTATATTTAACCATTTTAATGTTCTTAGTGGTCCACTAAAAAAATTAAATCATATTTTAAGCTAAACTTTCACTTAATCCCACATTAAACCCATGATTTTAGCTATTTACTTTAGGTACCACCAAATTAATTTTTCATTTTATTTTCTAAGTGTAATACTATTTATTTTTAATGGACATTTAGGTCAAAAGACACTTCGGGATGTCAAATGACCATAATGCCCCTGTTAGATTCGTTCGATTTTTCTGTATTAAGGTTTTGTCTGTTTTTCGATTTCTCACTTTTCTTTGTACTAATTATTTAATTTTTCTTTGATCTTTCTAATGATATTTATTCTTCAACAAGGGTCTATTTAAGTCCTAAAAATGTTTTCCAGGGTTCCCCGCAGTCCAGGGCTAGTCAACGGTCCACGCCGTGACTTCCCGGTGCGGTCACCCATCGTTAGGTTTCCCGGCTCGTTTAACTTGGTCACATTTCTTTGCTATCATTTTTCCTTTGTTTTTCTTGTACTTTCTTTTCTTGTATTTCATTATTTTATGTCTCCTCACTCTCATTGAAGTGTGGTTCTAGGCATCCTAGTATGCAGACAACTTAGTCACCGGAGCGAGCAGCACTCTAGAACTTTGGGGTGTTACAATTCTCTCCCCCATAAAATAAATTTCGTCTCGAAATTTTACCTGGCATTAGTCTCTGAACAGCTGTGGGTGCTGTCTCCTCATATCCTCTTCACGTTCCCAAGTGGCTTCCTGGCCTGAATGATGGTTCCACAGCACTTTAACCAGGTGTATCTGTTTGTTCCTCAGCTGTTTCACCTCATAAGCCAGAATTTTTATGGGTTCTTCCTCATATGAGAGGTCTGGATTTACTTCAATCTCTTCAACTGATAGTACATGAGATGGGTCAGATTTGTACCTCCTTAACATGGACACATGGAAGACACTGTGTATCCTTGCTAGCTCTGGAGGTAATGCCAACCGATATGCCAAAGGACCCACTCTTTCCAGAACTTCATATGGTCCGATGAAACGAGGACTTAGTTTCCCCTTTCTGCCAAATCTCATAATTCTCTTCCAAGGAGAAACTTTGAGGAATACCTTATCACCCACTGCATACTCAATATCTCTTCTTTTCATATCAACATAGGACTTCTGACGGTCTGATGCAGCCTTGAGTCTATCTCTGATCAATCTGATCTTTTCCTCTGTCTGCTGGACAATTTCTGGCCCAATCATCTTCCTTTCACCTACCTCATCCCAACATAAAGGAGTTCTGCACTTTCTACCATACAAAGCTTCATATGGAGGCATCCCAATGCTTGATTGGTAGCTGTTGTTATAAGCAAACTCAATCAAAGGCAAGTGTGTATCCCAACTACCTTCAAATTCAATCACACAAGCCCGTAGCATATCCTCCAATATCTGAATAACCCTCTCGGTGGCCATCTGCATGGGTGGAATGTCTTTGAAGTTCAATCTAGTTCCTAGGGCTATCTGAAGACTACCACAGAATCTAGAAGTGAACCTAGGATCTCTGTCAGACACAATTGATACTAGCACTCCATGCAATTTTACAATCTCATATATGTACAATCTGGCCAATCTTTCCAGGTTATAGTCCATCCGAACTGGTAAAAAGTGAGCAGACTTGGTCAATCTGTCAACTATAACCCATACTGCATCATGACTACTCTGTGTTCTTGGAAGTCCTGTAACAAAATCCATAGTTATTCGTTCCCATTTCCACTCTGGTACTGACAAAGGATGTAACAAACCAGCTGGAACTTGATGTTCTGCCTTTACTTGCTGACAAGTTAGGCATTTGGAAACGAATTCAGCTATATCTCTCTTCATGCCCATCCACCAGTAATGTTCCTTCAGCCCTCTGTACATTTTAGTTCCACCAGGGTGCATAGCAAATGGAGACTCATATGCTTCCTTCATAATGACTTGTCTCAATTCCACATCACTAGGAACGCACATTCTGCCCTGATGTAGCAATAAACCATCATCTCTCACAGAGAATTCAGGTTTCTTGCCCTGTTGGACTTCTTTCAGTAGCTTCTGATATTTTTCATCACTCTGAGCAGCCATTCTGATTTGATCAATCAACACTGGCTGTACATGCCATGCAACTACTGTCTGTCCCTCATCATCAATCTCTAAACTGGCATGCTGTGCTTTCAACTCATATACCATGGACAAAGGAGAAACTCTGAGACTTGCCATAGTCTTGCGACTTAAGGCGTCAGCCACCACATTTGCTTTCCCTGGCTGATAGTCTATTAAGCAATCATAGTCTTTAATGAGTTCTAACCATCTCCTCTGCCTCAAATTCAATTCCTTCTGGGTACCTAAGTACTTCAAGCTCTTGTGATCTGTGAAAATGTAGCATTTCTCCCCATACAAATAGTGTCTCCGATCTTGAGCAAAAACAATAGTCGCTAACTCCGGATCATGTGTTGGGTAATTCCTCTCATGCGGTTTCAGGTGGCGTGATGCATAAGCAATGACATTCGATCTTGCATCGATACAGCCTAGCCCATTGTGAGAAGCATCACTATAAAGCGTGTATTCTTTACCGAGTAGGTAAAGTGAGAACTGGAGCTTGATTAAGCACCTCTTCAACTCATCAAAACTCTGTGACATTTATCACCACCAAATTTCACATCTTTCCGGCGGCTTGGTCAAGGAGAAGATAACGTGAAAACCCCTTCACAAACCGACGGTAATATCCATTAAACCTGTAAAAGCGTGAATTTCTGTGATGTTCCAGGGCGGCTTCCAATTAAGGATAGCTTCTACCTTGCTGGAATCTACCTTGATCCCTTCAGCTGACACAACATGTCCCAAAAAGGAGATTTCTTTCAGCCAAAATTCACACTTTGACAATTTGGCGTATAACTGTTTCTCCCTTAAGGTTTGCAGCACAATCCGCAGATGTCTGTCATGCTCTTCTGCATTCCTCGAGTATATCAAAATGTCATCAATAAACACCACCACAAATTGATCAAGATATGGTCTGAAGATAGTGTTCATCAGATCCATAAAAGCAGCTGGAGCATTTGTCAACCCGAATGGCATTACTAGAAACTCATAGTGGCCATATTGAGTTCTGAAAGCAGTTTTTGGAATACTCTGCTCTTGCACCTTCAACTGATAGTAACTAGATCGCAAATCAATTTTTGAGAATACAGCTGCACCCTTCAATTGATCAAACAGATCATCAATGCGAGGCAATGGATATCTGTTCTTTATTGTCACCTTATTCAACTGCCGGTAGTCAACACATAAGCGGAGAGTACCATCCTTCTTCTTAACAAACAACACTGGTGCTCCCCAAGGTGACACACTAGGGCGGATGAAGCCCTTTTCAAGTAGTTCTTGCAACTGTATCTTCAACTCCTTCAACTCTGCTGGTGCCATTCTGTATGGCGTTATGGAGATTGGATCCACACCAGGCATAACATTAATTTCAAACTGCACTTCTCTTTCCGGAGGTAATCACGGCAATTCATCGAAACACATCCGAAAGTCATGTCGTAGTGATGTCCTTCAACGCTGGACTCCCCACTTGGGTGTCTATCACATGTGCCAAATAGGCTTCACACCCCTTTCTGATCATTTTTCTGGCTAGTGCAGCCGAAATGAGGTTTGATGGCAATAACTGCCTCTCCCCATGTATTACCACATCACTATACTGAGGAAGGCCAAAAGTGATTGTCTTGACCTCTGATCAATCATGGCATGATGCCTAGCTAACCAATCCATGCCCAAGATGATATCATAATCTCTGAAGGGCATTTCAATGAAATCGACAGAAAGTGTGTCCTTGGATCACCAAAGGACAATCTCTATACATTCTATTAACCTCGACTTCTGTCTAACGGACTTGTTACTAGCACCTCAAAGTCCATTTTTGTACATGGAACAGAATGCAATCAATGATGCTAGCACTCACATAAGAACGGGTAGAACCGGATCAAATAACACAAACACATTCGATTAAAAGTTGAGAAGGTACCGGCCACAACATCGGATGTTTACGCCTCTTCCCTCTGTCTCATGGCATAGACTGCGTGGAGCACTATCTTGCTCGATTGTTTCTGTGCCTTGGCTGCTTGGCTACCTCTACCCCTGCCTCTACCTCTGCTAGGTGGTTGTGAGCTTAGTGACGGGGCTGCAGGCGACCCTTGCGATGGTAGGAGGTGGTCCAACTCTGCGACTCAGTGCGATCCTTGGCAAAGTGTCTGTGCCTCCACGATTATATGAGCTCCAATAGCCTTGTAGCAGATCCCACCATGATTTCTTCCACATGTTTCACATTGGCGGGAGGATAGGAACCTCTGGTACTTTCTTTGTCCCGGATAGGGAGGTCTCTATCACGAATATCTTCCCCTACCGATTTCTTGCCACCTCTGCCATGTCCCCATAGTTCTTCCTCTTTCCAAGATAACCACTTTGGAACTCTGTCGCTAATTTTCCCTCTTTCTCTGTCTTCTCTGATCTCTTTTTCTGCAAGCGGTCTCAAACTCAACTCTTTCCAACTCTAGGCTTGAGAAACAAGTTCGGAGAAGTTAGTGTGTTTGAAGCCGAGCACTTGTACTCGATCTGGGCTTCAAGCCGGTTTCAAACCTCTTGCATCTTTCCTATTTGGTAGAGAGTAGACTCATTGCATAATGGCTAAAGCGGGAAAATTCTCTTTCATACTCGACCACCGATGCCCCTGTTTCAAACTTAGGAACTCTTGCGCTTCCGGTCTACATAAGCATCGAGGATATATTTATGCTGAATTCCTGAGAAGTCATTCCATGTTAGCATGAGCTCTACTGTGTGGGGAATGGTTTTCCACCAGTCATAAGCATCCCCCTGTAGTAAGGACACTGAGTATTCAAATCTAAGCTCTTCTATACAATGTAGCTTTTTGAACACCCTATCCATCCTCTCTAACCATTGTTCAGCTTCTAGAGGATCTACTGTCCCCTTAAACTCTGTAGCCCCATACTTCATCAATTTATCATACTGCCTCGTAGGAGACTGTGGTTGTACCACTAGTGTCTGTATTGGGACTTGAGTAGGCACATTACCAGCCATTTGTTGGAACATTGCAGCCATCTGCTGAGCGAGCGAGAAAGCTGCGATCTGCAGTGGTCTTCTTTGAACCACTAACATTATGTAGGCACAGGGCATCCCCTTGCACCTCAGCCTCAATAGATTGATCGACTGAATGATCACCCTCTTCCATAGTCAATGCGAGGATTCTAGATCTCCTGAACAAATAACACAAGGAGATTTCCTCCCGTTAGTGCATATTTATAATGTAATGTACTGTATGTATCAAAAATGATATTGAGCAGTTGTACTATGAAGAAAGAACATTCAAATAACAGGTGAAAGCAATTCAAAAGCGTGCTCGATACCACCAAAACATGTCACACCCTACCCCTCTATAAGGCATAACATTATCCCGTAGTATACCTAATGAATTACCAACTCCGTCTACTGATAACCCATTAAATATACTACAAGGGATTTTAAAAACTTTTCTTACTTCTTTTCGTGGTGAGCACTATTTACAGGTGTTAAAAACTTTGGTGAACTGAAGTGAAACAACTAACTCATTTGATTTATTTGGAATTTCGGTAAAAATTTTGGCAGAGTGCCATCTGTATTTTGGATAAAACAGTTCTTCAGAAAACCTGTAAAAAGCACTTCAATAATGTTCCAAATCTCAACTCTAATATATTTCTCAACACAACAATTTATCAACTCAATTCCATAGAAATTTTTCAAAGTCTGAGATAAGGAAATATAATACAATTTTCACAAGTCAAATAACTCATAATTAATTTACAACTTCAAGATACAATTTGAATTTACAACTGCTCAAAACCAAAAACAAAATGTACATACAGTGTCATACATTACAGTACAAAATGCAAAATACTGGTATACTCATTATACCAGGTAATCCCTCGCTGGATGTATATGCAGCCTAGTCTGCTGCCCTGTTTGTCTCTCTACCTGCGACAGCAATAAAAAGCTATCGCTGAGACAATGTCTCAGTGGTGCACAACATTTAACCAAAACAATTTAAATCACAATTCATAAGTCATGTAAATAGTGGATACTTAAAATCATAGTTAAATTCAAGACAGTAATTGTCAACAAGAATTTAAACTCCATTTGTCAATATCACAATAATTTTCATAAGTTGGATCATGTCTGAATTCAAAAGACAATATATGCCAATAAGAGTTTAAATTCAATTCACAATCTCACAATGCAAATCAATAAATTACACACAGCTTAATCATGATCCATAGTTCAATTCGTCCCAAAAGCCGATGGCTAATGAGGTATTCAATTCGTCCCAAAAGTCGATGACTAATGAGAAATAACATGGCTAGCTAGCAAAAATATGAGTACTCATCCAATTCGTCCTCAACAGGCACACACCTCAACACTTCAGCCAGAGAAGGAATTCAATTCGTCCCACTAGACAAGCTAATGAGGAATACAATCAATATACATGATAGCTGTGGTTTCAAACCATTTCCAATGCTTTTAAATTAATAAGTATCCATAAATGTCATTCAAACAATTTTTCACAGTTTCAAACCATTCACAATATTTTTCAATCAATAAGTGTCCATCAAACTCATTTCCACAATTTAAAACAATAATATACAAATAGTCAATACTTATTTCAATTGAAAATAATCCAAAAGAAACAGTTGTTGTGCACAAACCTCTGATATTTGTCTCCTGGTCCTAACTCAGTATTTCTTTCCCTTTTGCTGAGTCCTTGTTAACTGAGAAACACAAATTGAAGTGTTTCAGTGCTAAATTAATTTGCCTCTAACGATAATGTTCGATAAACAATTCACTGAATACCTTTATTTGCTTAATCACCTAATATACCGACCCTCGTTGCGTTTTAGGTAAATTAGGTTTTAATGTCGTTAATATGTCACATTCAATAGGGTTTTAGGTTTGGTACGTTTTACCAAAGTCATTTCCTTGTTTAGTGCATTTTAATGTAAATTGCTGGATTCCGGGACACTGGTTTGACCTAGCCGGACGATCTAGTTCCCTCGGTTTTTGGGTCTCGGTCGAAACTACAAACTTGTAGATCTAGGTCTTATGGACCGCGGTGCAAAATTTTAGGTCAATCCGAGTTAAGTAGACCAAGTTATGTTCATTACACTATTTCGGGTCAAATGGCATCAATTAGGTCATTTTTTTGGTCAATTTGGTCAACTTTGGTTCGGCCAGTTTTTGGACCCGAACTTGTGCAAGCTTTTTGACTTGCTTATGGTCATTTCTGGGCTTTGGTGTCTTCATAAGACTTGTAGGTATGGGTCTTAACTATTCATGGTTAAACTGTCAGGTCAATTGGACTTGTTTTGAGTGAGTTATGGCCTAAACACTCACTGCTACCCAATTGGTCAATTTTCAGGTCCTAATTGCACCTAATCCGAATTGGTCATTTTCTTAGGTCACCTTGCAAGCAGAATTTTGGTATGTTTTCTCAATGAAAGTTGGCACATTTTGTGCCTAGTTCCACCTCCAATTTGTCTCATACCAATTGAGGTTACACATTTAAACTTATTGGCTAAAATGTACACTGCCCTCTATATGTCTTTCAAATCCCAATTCAAACACACATTTACCTTGCAATTTGTTCACTTCCCTACCAATCTGTTTTGGTACATTACCAAAAGCATATTCTACTTTACATTAACATTACTTTGGGCAGATTACAATTACCCTCAGCACACCAAATATAATTCACATTCACAAGTTCTAAATACCATTACATACACACCTAACCATTACAAATCTTACATACACTTTACAATATCAATCTATATACATATCCATCAATACTTCTAGGTCAATATTCTGCCTACACTTCCATGACTACATACATTTACTCAAGTTTTCCAAGCTGCTGAAAATTTTCCTCCAATATCAAAGTGCCCTACAAATTAACCAATTCCCATCCAAGTGCATAAATCAACATATATATGTGAAATAATTCATTAGGATATTAAATCACCATGATCAACATTATTTCTCATCAATTATATGCATAATAAATCATCAAATGCGTGACCCCATGGCTGTCCGAAAATAGCAATCTCAATAACTATTTAAACTTTAAAATTTCCTTCACTAAACTAACACCCATAACATGAACATAAAGTTTAACAAAGGAATTCTCAAAAGTGTAAACTTACCTTTGATTGTAACTTGCTAAACCTTCACCAAACTTCTCAAATTTGGTGTCAATATCTTCCTTGTGATGTGTAGACAAAGTTTAATGAAGAACCCTAGGTGATTTGGGGTTGAAATGAGGGATTAGATGAGCTTGGAGAAAACGTTAATGGTGGATCCCTTTCTCCTTCAATTCGGCTAGGTTAAGCCAAGTGAGGAAGATGACTTTTGAGTGGGAATAATCTGCCCACTTATAAGTATATTTAACCATTTTAATGTTCTTAGTGGTCCACTAAAAAAATTAAATCATATTTTAAGCTAAACTTTCACTTAATCCCACATTAAACCCATGATTTTAGCTATTTACTTTAGGTACCACCAAATTAATTTTTCATTTTATTTTCTAAGTGTAATACTATTTATTTTTAATGGACATTTAGGTCAAAAGACACTTCGGGATGTCAAATGACCATAATGCCCCTGTTCGGGTTACGTTCCCGATTTTTCGGTATTACCGGGTTTTGTCTGTTTTTCGATTTCTCACTTTTCTTTGTACTAATTATTTAATTTTTCTTTGATCTTTCTAATGATATTTATTCTTCAACAAGGGTCTATTTAAGTCCTAAAAATGTTTTCCAGGGTTCCCCGCAGTCCAGGGCTAGTCAACGGTCCACGCCGTGACTTCCCGGTCTGGTCACCCATCGTTAGGTTTCCCGGCTCGTTTAACTTGGTCACATTTCTTTGCTATCATTTTTCCTTTATTTTTCTTGTACTTTCTTTTCTTGTATTTCATTATTTTATGTCTCCTCACTCTCATTGAAGTGTGGTTCTAGGCATCCTAGTGTCCAGACAAAGATCGTCACTGGAGCAGCGTGAGCACTCTGAACTTTGGGGTGTTACAGGATCCACCCTAATCCCATCAGCTGACACTATGTGTCTAAGGAATGCAATCTCATTCAGCCAAAAGTCACACTTGGACAACTTAGCATACAGCTCCTTTTCTCTCAGGGTTTGCAGAACAATCCTCAAATGCTCATCATGTTCTTCCTTGGTCTTGGATTACACCAAAATACCATCAATAAAGACCACTACGAACCAATCTAAGTATGGATGGAAGATACGGTTCATAAGGTCCATGAATGCCGCTGGTGCATTTGTTAGGCCAAAGGGCATCACTAGGAACTCATAATGCCCATACCGATCAATGCGCCTTGGGCACATCTACATCCTTCACCCTCAATCGATGATACCGATCGAGATCAATCTTAGAAAATACTCATGCTCCCTTCAACTGATCAAACAGATCATCAATTCTAGGCAACGGATATTTGTTCTTCACAGTCACTTTATTCAACTGCCGGTAATCAATACAAAGCCTCAAAGTCCCATCCTCCTTTTTCACAAATAGCACTGGAGGTCCCCAATGTGACACACTGGGGCGTATGAACCCCTTATCAAGCAATTCTTGCAACTGAGTCTTCAACTCCCTCAATTCAGTGGGTGCCATCCTATAAGGAGCAATGGAAATGGGTGCTGTTCCCGGCAGTGTCTCAATAGCAAATTCAACTTCCCTTTATTGTGGCAAACCAGGCAATTCTTCAGGAAACACCCCTGGGAAGTCTCTTACTGTGGGTATGTCACTCAGGTTTGGCTTAGCCTGCCTAGTATCCACCACATGTGCTAGGTAGGCTTCACAGCCTTTTCTCATCATTCTTCTTGCAACTGTGGCTGAGATGACATTGGACAAGAAATCTGTCCTTTCCCCCACAACTGTGATCTCATTACCCCCAGGAGTTTTCAAAGAAATTCTCTTCAATTTGCAATCAACTATTGCCTGATGACGTGACAACCAGTCTATTCCCAAAATCACGTCAAACTCGTGGAAGGGCAACTCAATCAGGTCTGCCAAGAATTCATACCCCTGAATCCTTAACGGGCAACCCTTGTACACTTTGTTCACTACCACACTGTGGCCCAATGGATTAGTGACCAGAATGTCTTGGTCACTCTCCCCTACTAGTATCCCCCTTTCTACGGGTAAGTTGATGCAGATGTATGAATGAGTGGATCCTGGATCCACCAATGCATGCACAGGTGTATTGTAGAGGGAGAACGTACCCCTGATGACGTCCGGGGCATCTTGCTCCTCCTGAGCTCTCAGGGCATAATTTACGCGGGTGGTGCATTATCGGCCTCTCTGGCTCGGATCTGAGCCTGCAGTGATGGTCCCACTGCGTCAGACTTACCAGATTTTCTACCTCTCTGTGGTGCAGGAGCAGGTCTGTCTGCTTGTGTTGGAGCAGCTGTAGTAGTTCTACGTGGGCAGTTCCTCAGCTGATGCTCTGTCGACCCACATCTTAAGCAGGCACCAGTTACTCTCCAACATTCCCCCTTGTGCCATTTCAGGCAATGCGGACATGCAGAAGATGTTGGGGCTGGTCCCCTGAACCCCATCCTTGGAGAGCTGCCCACAGATGGTGTGGACTGACCTCTCCTAGGGGTGAATCGTGGCACAGGCCCCTGAGTGACCACGACCATGTGGTGGCTGAACTCTGTGCGGTGGACCTTTGAACTTTTTCCCAGTGCGGGAGATGAGCTAGGCGGCCGGGCCCTCTTCTGCTCTCTCCTTCCAGTCCGCTCACTTATTCTTACTTTTTCAACCCTTATTGCATCTTCCACTAACTTGCTAAATTATGTGATTCCCAAGGCAGTGAGCTGGATCTTGATGTTGTCATTTAGTCCCTCTTCAAATCTCTTACATCTTTCAGCTTCATTTGGGACTATCTCTCTTCCATAACGGCTTAATCGGATGAATTCCTTCTCATATTCGGCCACTGATAGCTGTCTCTGCCTCAGGTTAATAAACTCTCTTCTTCTCTCTTTTAGGTATACAGTACCCACATATTTCTTCTTGAACTCGGAGAGAAAGAAGTCCCAAGTTACAGCTTCTGGCTGCACTTCACTGGACATAGTGTCCCACCATTCGTAGGCATCATCTTGCAACAGGGATATGGCAGCCTCTAGGTTTTGCTCTGGGGTGCAGTGGAGTTGTTTTAAGACTCTGCCCGTTCTGTTCAACCAATTCTCGGCTGCAACAGAGTCATCTTCTCTCTTGCCGAAGAAATCCACCGCCCCAAACTTTCTTAGCCTTTCCAGGTGTGATTTCTGCTGTGGAGCTGGTGGTGGTGGTGGTGCTGGCATTACTCCGGCCATTTGTCTAAAGAAGTTGGCCATTTGTTGGAACATGGCCTGTGGAGGCTGGCGAGCTCGGCTTGAGTGGAGCGAGTTCTCCCATGCCCCAGTCTCTCATTGCTGCAGGTGGAGCATGACTCTCCACTTCCTCCTCGACTGCTCTTTGGGATGAAGGGTCCATATCCTATTCAAAATAAGAAAGACAAACAGATCTGCATTAGTGTCACCTCAACTCTTACAAATGCAATGCATGGTATGGACTCAATCTAGGACCAGAAACGCCTAAACCGTGCTCTGATACCACTAAATGTGACACCCCCTACCCGTCTATAGTGTAGCCGAGCAAGCTATGTCACACGGTGTACTGGCACACTCTATTTTACCTTAATTAATTTTTGTCAAGGTTTTGAATATAGTTTGTGAAATATAGTTCATTTATTGAAATTATAATTTATTTGAGGTTCAAATTTTATAGAAATTTTATAGAAATCCGTGCTAAAAATGGAGAAATAGTTCTTGAACTGTTAAAAACACTTCCAAAATTTGTATTCAAGCATCTCAAACTCCAATATCCAAAATCTCAACAATATTTCTCAATTTCAGTTCTCAATAACCTTTTCATTTCTCAAACATCCATTTCTCATAATACTCATATACAAGCAATAAATAAATGCTCAAATTTTGCATTCATAGTCATAACTTTCATTATTTACATGAACATCAAAATATATTACATAAGTTCAAATACATATGAGAAAGTAAAAATTTGCTATAAAATATCAAAATGACACCTAGTGTCCTACCAATGCACTGCAGAAGTTGAGGTGACAAGGACATGCGAATCGCAGGATGGACTCACCACCGTGGTCTACTGGGCTCACGATCGGGATCTCCAGTACCTACTCGTGGCAAAAGCAACGCGCTAAGCAATAATGCTTAGTGGTGCAATAATATAATATAAGAAAATAGCAAGAATTTAAATCTGTAGTGAATGTATATGTTTTATTTGTTTGGTATTTGTATATCATTTACTTTGTCCACTTTTATTCATTTGGTTGCCCCAAGTAACCTACACTAGATGACTGGACTAGATAACAGGTAAACTGGCACTGGGTATCTAGTACCTCGGGCCGTCACACCATCAGCCACATATGCATCTCCCGGTGTGCAACAGAACAACTAATAAGCTGTAATAACATCAGGCACAAGGCCAAGTCTCAATACAAAGTCAGAATGGCTAAAAGCCATGAAATCACGGAATGGCATGTTGCCATGTGCAGTACTGCTAACTGAACCCTATTGGCATGCCAAACTATCCAAACCAATCTTGTTAGGTATACTAGGGCATTCGATACTTTAAAATTTTTCAATCTTTGAATTTCAAGTTTCGGTGTTACTATTTACCTCTATGGTAAACTAAAATGTTGACTTTTAGGTAGAAATTAGGTACATTGGTTTTGGCACTCCCAACATACCACATTTTGCCTTAAAAACTTGTTGGAATTGGTCACCATTACCATTTCTAATTTAAAACCAAGAGGGCAGAAAATTTCAGTTTTTGAAGCATATGTTTACTGTTCCATTAAACACTGTTGTAGTGGGAATTTGAAGAAATGACAAACATAAAAGTTGTTCCTTATTTTGTCTAGTTGAATTTTGTTTTTTCAATCACTCCATTTGGAGTTTGGTAGCTCCAGATATGGCTCTAAAACCACAGCTGGCCGGATTGCCAATCTGCAGAATTGACCATATCTACAGTAACATGAACAGTGACTGTGATTGCATTTTTGAATTGGTTCTGGCCATAATTTGGGGTAGGTTTCTTCATGAAAGTTGTTTGTCTATGTCTTAACTTATTGCTGTAAAAATTTCAGGTCAATTGACCAAATCTACAGTGAGTTATGGCCAAATGAACAGTTACTGTTCATTTGGTCATTCTGCAGAATCAGTTGCAGGGTATCCGGATTGGAGCCAAGTTTTGGTCCTCTTGCTTTGGTCTTTTGGGCATGGTTTCTTCAGCAAAAATGTGTCATTATAAGCCTAGTTTCATGTCCAATTGGCCAAACACCAATTGGACCTACACAGCCAAAAATTATTTTATGAATTTCTCCCCGGGCCTAGGGCTCCTCGTTGCGAGAACCGCAACTTCCCTCTAGTTACCCATCGCTAGGGCACCGGCTCGTTTAACTTGTTTGTATTTTATTTCTAAAATTTTTACTAAATTTTTCTTTTTAATATTTGAGTTAATTATGGTTCCTCACTTTAGTTTAAATATTTTTCATTATTCTAGCGTGCCGAATGACACCGCCACCTTAGCAGTAGGATGTACGGAGTTGCTACCGGGAGGGTGTTTGTCCTCACTTTAGTTTAAATATTTTTCCGGACATTCTAGCTGTCCGGACCGACACCGGTCACCGGAACAGTAGGATGTACGGAGTTGCTACCGGGAGGGTGTTTGTAACACCCTCGGTAGCAACTCCGTACATCCTTGTTCCGATGACGGCTCATGACAACAGAATCCGAAAATATTTAAACTAAAGTGAGAACCATAATTAACACAAATATTGATAAGAAAAATTTAGTAAAAATTTTAGAAATAAAATACAACAAAGTTAAATGAGCTGCCAAGCGATGGGTAACCAGAGAAGTTGCGGTTCGCAACTAGAGCCCTAGACCGTAAAAATTCATAAAATAATTTTTGGGACTCCATAGAAGGGTCATTGAGGTTCTATGGCATTAGAATGCCAAGAAAATATTTAGAAAAATTTTTCAATCGGTACAGACAATTTTGACCCGTTAAGCCAAACGGAGGGCATTTTGGTCATTTCGCCTTCAGAGGTGATTTTTGGCCTACTTGTCCAGTTGAGTAAATAATTATTATAACATAAAATATGAATAAACATTACTAAAAATTAAATTGAAATTGAGTAGTGATGAAAAGAAAAGAAAATGAGAAAAAAAAGGCTTATTTATGACATAATGTGATGTCATTAAAAGCTACCACCAATTGCATTCAAACAACCATTTAAATAACTAATAACAAGAGATAAATATGACCAAAAATTAAAGAAAACACAGCAGCCATCTTCATTCTCCCAACCAGCCGAAACCAAGCCATGCCCAAAACCTCCATTAACACCACAAAAAAACTTCATTTCTCTCTTTGTTACACCACTAAACCCTAAATCCCTTTCATTAAAACTTGTCCACTCATCTTGGGAAAGTGTTTGGAAGCCAAGAAAAGGAAAGAAAGTGAAGTTTTGAGCTTGGGAAAAATCTGCCTACAAGAGGTTAGTGCACCTATCTATTTAAAACTCTTATTTTCAATGTTAGGGACTTGAAATCAACATGAACTTGTGACTTAAATGAACAAAAGTTAAGTGTATGTAGCCCATGGATTTCCGCTGCCCCTAAGTAAGGAACAAGATTGAGTGTTTTGATGGACTTGGAGTGCACTAGAGATTATGTTTAAAGTATGTAAATATAAGTATAATGGATTAGTTAGTTAATTAAAGCATGTTGTGAAAACTCATATGGGAATTAGGGTTTTGAGAAGTGAAAATTTGGCTTGGCTTAGGAAATTGTTAGAGAACATTTTAATGGTCAATTGGTGACTATTTTAGGTAAGTTGACCATAATTTGGACTGAAATATAGCATGGCAAAGTGAATGAGTATGCTGCCTAGGGACAGCAGCAAGGGTGGCTGTGATTCTAGCCCACTTAGACAGCCATAACTTTGGCTGTGTAGGTCCAATTGGTGTTTGCCCAATTGTACATGAAACTAGATTTATAGTGGCACATTTTTGCTGAAGAAACCATGCCCAAAAGACCAAAGAAAGTGGACCAAAAGTTGGCCCCAATCCGGATACCCTGCAAGCCAATTCTGCAGAATGACCAAATGAACAGTAACTGTTCATTTGGCCATAACTCACTGTAGATATGGTCAATTGACCTGAAATTTTTACAGAAACAAGTTAAGACATAGATAAACAACTTTCATGAAGAAACCTACCCCAAATTATGACCAGAACCTAACCCAAATGGCAGTCACAGTCACTATTCATGGTACTGTAGATTTGGTAATTCTGCAGTTTTTCCAATCCGGCCAGCTGTGGTTTTTGGACCTTATCTGGAGCTACAAAACTCCAAATGGAGTGATTCAAAAAAAGAAATTCAACTAGACAAAATAAGGAACAACTTTTATGTTTACCAATTCCTCAAATTTCCACTGTAACAGTCCCTAATGGAACAGTAAAGTTATGGTACAAAATCTGAAAATTCTGCTCCTTTGGTTTAATGCTTAGAAATGGTATTAATGCTTAATGCCAACAAGTTTTAAATGCAAAATGTGATATGTTGGGAGTGCCAAAACCAATGTACCTATTTTCTACCTAAAAGTCAACATTTGTTTTTTTGACCAATGAGGTGAATAGTGATACCAAAACTTGAAATTCAAAATTTGAAGAATTCAAAAGTATCAAATGCCCTAGTATATCTAACAAGATTGGTTTGGATAGTTTGGCATGCCAATAGGGTTCGATTAGCGATCGCACATGGCATTATGCCATTCTGTGATTTTATGGCTTTTAGCCATTTTGATATTGTGTTGAGACTTGGCCTCGTGCCTAATACTATTTACAGCTTGTTAGCTTTTCTGTTGCACACCGGGAGATGCATATGTGACTGATGGTGTGACGGCCCGAGGTACTAGATACCCAGCGGTTACGTTTATCGATCCGATCGTCTAGTATAGGTTACTTGGGCAACCAAATGAATGAAAATGGACAAAGTTAAAGAAATAAATGAATATAATAAATACAAAACAAATAAGACATATACATTTAATACATATTTATTTTCTGCTACTTTCTTTTATTTTATTATTGCACCACTAAGCATTATTGCTTAGCGCGTTGCTTTTGCCACGCGTAGGTTCTGGAGATACAGATCGTGAGCCCAGCAGACCACAAACTGGGTGAGTCCATCCTGCAGTTCTGCACAGTGACCGTGTCACCACAACTTCTGCAGTGCATTGGTAGGACACTAGGTGTCATTTTGGTATTTTGTAACTAAATTTTTATTTTCTCATATGTAGTTGAACTTATGAAATGTATTTTGATGATCATGTAAATAATGAGAATTGTGTTTGTGAATGGAAAAGAGAATGTTTATTTGTGATTTATACTTGATTATCACATGTGATGGATGATTGAGAACTTAAATTGAAAATTGTTAAGATTATGATATTGAAGTTTGAGAAATGATTGAGTATGAATATTGGAAGTGTTTTTCAGTTCAAGAAGCTATTTTCTCCATTTTTAGCCGGTACTCTGCCGGATTTTCCTTAAAATTTTCGGAACCTCAAATAAATAATAATTTTGATAAATGGCTTAAATAAATTATATTTCATAAACTATATTCAAAACTATGACAAAATTTAATTAAGTTAAAATAGAGTGCCGATACAGTGTGACATTGCTTACTCTGATATACTGTACACGGGTAAGGGGTGTCACATTTAGTGGTATTAGAGCACGGTTTAGGCGTTTCTGGGCCTAGATTGAGTCCATACCATGCATTGCATTTGTAAGAGTCGAGGTGATACTAATGCAGATCTGTTTGTCTTTGTTAAATAGGATATGGACCCTTCATCTCAAAGAGCAGTTGAGGAGGAAGTGGAGAGTCATGCTCCACTGCAGGTGAGGCGGGGGCATGGGAGAACTCTGCCCGGCTCAAGCGAGCTGCTCAGCCTCCACAGGCCATGTTCCAGCAAATGGCCGATTTCTTTAGACAAATGGCCGGAGTAATGCCAGCACCACCACCACCTCCACCTCCACAGTAGAAATCACACCTGGAAAGGCTAAGAAAGTTTGGAGCAGTGGACTTTTTCCGTAAGAGAGAAGATAACTCTGTTGTAGCCGAGAATTGGTTGAACAGAACGGGCAGAGTTCTAAAACAACTCCACTGCACCCCAGAGCAAAACCTAGAGGCTGCCATGTTGCAAGATGATGCCTACGAATGGTGGGAAACTGTGTCCAGTGAAGTGCAGCCAGAAGCTATAACTTGGGACTTCTTTCTCTCAGAATTCAAGAAGAAATATGTGGGTACTGTATACCTAGAAGAGAGAAGAAGGGAATTCATTAACCTGAGGCAGAGACAGTTGTCAGTGGCCGAGTATGAGAAGGAATTCGTCCGATTAAGCCGCTACGGAAGGGAGATAGTCCCTAATGAAGCTGAAAGGTGTAAGAGATTTGAAGAGGGACTAAATGACAACATAAAGATCCAGTCACCGCCAGGAATCACATTTACCAAGTTAGTGGAAGCTGCAATAAAGGTTGAAAAAGTAAGAATCGGAGCGGACGAAGGGATAGGCAGAAGAGGGCCGGTCGTCTAGTTCATCTCCCGCACTGAAGAGGTTCAAGGGTCCATCTCGCAGAGTTCAGGCCAGCCACAAGGTCGTCGGTCTCGGGGGCCCAGCCACGTTACCCCTAGGAGAGGTCACCCACACCATCGGTGGGCGCTCTCGAGGATGGGGTTCAGGGGACCAGCCCCAACATCTTCTGCATGTCCACACTATTTGAAATGGCATAAGGGGGAGTGTTGGAGAGTGATTGGTGCCTGCTTAAGATGTGGGTCGACAGAGCATCAGTTAAGGAACTGTCCACGCAGAACTACTACAATTTGCTCCAACACAAGCGACATGCACTGCTCTGCACCACAAAGGGGTAGGAAATTTGGCAAACTGACGCAGTGGGACCATCACAAGGCTGATCTCGAGCCAACAGAGAGGCTGACAGACCACCTGCAAGAGCTTATGCCATTAGAGCTCAGGAGGAGCAAGATGCCCCGGATGTCATCAAGGGTACGTTCTCCCTCTACAATACACCTGTGCATGCATTGGTGGATCCAGGATTCACTCATTCATACATCTGCATCAACTTACCCGTAGAAAGGAGGATACTAGTAGGGAGAGTGACCAAGACATTCGTCACTAATCCATTGGGCCACAGTGTAGTGGTGAACAAAGTATACAAGGTTGCGTTAAGGATTGAGGTATGAATTTTTGGCAAACTGATTGAGTTGCCCTTCCACGAGTTTGGCGTGATTTTGGGAATGGACTTGTCACGTCATCGGGCAATAGTTGATTGCAAATTGAAGAGAATTTCCACGAAAACTTGAGGGTAATGAGATCAGCATTGTGGGTGAAAGGATGATTTCTGTCAATGTTATCTCAGCCACAGTTGCAAGAAGAATGATGAGAAAAGGCTGTGAAGCCTACCTAGCACATGTGGTGGATACTAGGCAGGCTAAGCCAAACCTGAGTGGTATACCCACAGTAAAAGACTTTCCAGAGGTATTCCCTGAAGAGTTGCTTGGTTTAGCACCAGAAAGGGAAGTTGATTTTGCTATTGAGACACTGCCGGGTATAGCACCCATTTCCATTGCTCCTTATAGGATGGCACCCACTGAATTGAAAGAGTTGAAAACACAGTTGCAAGAGTTGCTTGATAAGGGGTTTATACGCCCCAGTGTGTCACCATGGGGAGCTCCAGTGCTGTTTATAAAGAAAAAGGATGGGACTTTGAGGCTATGCATTGATCTGGCGATTGAATAAAGTGACTGTGAAGAACAAATATCCGTTGCCTAGAATTGATGATCTATTTGATCAGTTGAAGGGAGCAGGAGTATTTTCTAAGATTGATCTCAGATCAGGGTATCATCTGTAACACCCCTCACCCGACTACAGTATAGCCGAGCAAAGTGTGCTACATTCGGTGCCGAAGCACCCTATCTTATCTTACTTTATTCCTTTCATAATTTGATCTCATTATATTTTAATATTAATTATTTCTCGACGGAGAAACCAGCGGAGTTTCCCCTATTTTATTACCAGTTGACGTATTTTACTATTTACTGTTTAAAAGTTTCAATAATATTTTACAAATAAAATCTCATCAATTATTTTCATAACCATCTCATTCATATATCTCAATTTCATATTCATTTCCATGCATTATCTATATATTTCAAATCTGTCTTCGAATCCATACAATCTCATTCATGCTCAAATCACATAAGTAAAATTTTCAAATTTCTTTAATTTACATAATTTCATAATTTACATGATATATAAATTAATTACATATGAAAAAGCTAATTTATTAAATTACATTACATTTCTATTAATTACCTGCTCATAATCTACATTATAATACAATATCTAGCATTTTATACTAAATACAAAATATGATCTATATGGGCCCTATCTACATGCATTACTGAGGAGGTGACAACCTTGAATACTTCAGGCACTTCTGCAGATCTGGACTCCAAAAATCTTAGTCAAAGTACCTGTGCGAGGAAACAAATCCATCGCGCTAAGCATTGCTGCTTAGTGGTGTAATAATAGAACAAGAAAATAAAATATACAAATAAAGAAAGAACGAAGCATAATTTGAATATTTAAGAATCAATTTAATTTAATACAATGTGTCTAATATTAATTATCTTTTGTTCTCATTTTTTTCGCTTTGGAAGCGTTTAATTCCGAAATTCACAGTAATAATGTACGATATACAGAATTAATAAAAATACTCAATTTATATTCATATGGCAAGAGAAGGTACATTTAAAATATTTAGTTAAGTTATACCTATTTTTGTAACTCTTTTGTCATTTTACTTAATAATTTTTATGTGGTTTGGATCATTTCATAATTGTAACTAATTCTTTTAAAGTCTTATTAACTCATTTATTTGATTTCTAATATTTTTAATTACTAATAGTCTTAATTTAGTTCAATAAATTACACTGCCCAAGTAACCTACGACAGACTGACTAAACTGGATAGCGGGTCGTTGGCACTGGACACCGCGGTGCCTCGGGCCTTCATACCATGGGACGCAGAACGTCAACCATGTATGCAGTCAGTATGGCTAAAAAGCCATGATAACACATAATCAGGCATAAAAGCCATGAATGTTGGCATAAAGCCATGAATGCAGGCATAAAGCCATGAATGCAGGCATAAAGCAATGAATACAGGCATAAAGCCTTTCGCAGTACTGCTAAAACAATACCCTATTGGCATGCCAAACTATCCAATCTGACACACATGTCTAGGCAATACAAGGGCACATAATATCATTAAATATTAATATGTTGTGTTTTATGACTTCATTATTTCATGATAAATTTCAATTATGATTCATATATTCATTTCTCATTTATACATTCAAAAATCTACTTATGTAATTACAAATTTTTATATTTCAAGTTGAGTTACTTATATTTTATGAATTCCATTTGTAATGGGCATATAAGCCCTAACTATCTATTTACATCAATTAGATGACTTATTTTTCATGTTTCCAGTAATCCATGAAAATTTCATGGACTTCAAATTTATGCTCTTAATTTCCTTTTAACAATTTTGACTAAGATGCATAGTCCACATTTGTCATACCATTCTAAGCATTTAAGCTTAGAATTGGTTATAGGTCTTCATCTTAATTTGCTAATTATTTTCATTACTATTCACCTTACTAGTCAACCAAAATGTTGACTTTTTCATACATAATAAATTTATTGAACCTAAGTTCTCAAAGATACCACATTTTGCATTCAAAATTTGTTGGAATTAATCTCCAAATCCATTTCCAAGCTTAGCACTAAGGGGGCAGAAATTTCAGATTTTGTGCCCTAACTTCACTGTTCCATTAGGGACTGTTACATTAAGAATTTGAGGAAATGGTAAACATGAAAGTTGTTCCTTATTTTGTCTATTTGAATTTCTTTTTTTGAGTCACTCCATTTGGAGTTTTGTAGCTCTAGATATGGTCCAAAAACCACAGCTGGCCGGATTAGAGAACTGCAGAATTTACCAAATCTATAATACCATGAATAGTGACTACCACTACCTTGTTGAATAGGTTCTAGTCATATTTTTGGGTAGGTTTCTTCATGAAAGTTGTTTGTCTATGTCTTATCTTGTTGCTGTAAAACTTTCAGGTCAATTGACCCATTCTACAGTGAGTTATGGCCAAATGAACAGTCATTCTGCAGAAGCTGATTGCAGGGTATCCGGATTGGGGCCAACTTTTGGTCCTCTTGCTTTGGTCTTTTGGGCATGGTTTCTTTAGAAAAATTGTGCCATTATAAGTCTAGTTTCATGTCCAATTGGCCAAACACCAATTGAACCTACACAGCTAAAGATATGGAAGTCCAAACAGGCTGGACTCACAGCCTCCCTACTGCTGTCACTAGGCAGCCTGCCCATTTCACTTTGCCATGCAATAGTTCACTCCTAATTATGGTGAACTTACCTCAAATGGTCACTAATTGACCATTAGAATGTTCTTTAACAATTTCATAAGCAAAGTTAAATTTTCACTCCCAAACCCTAGCTCAAATTCATGGTTTTGTACAAACTACCCTAGTTAACTAACTAAATCAATATCCTTATGTTTATATACTTTAAACATGATTTCTAGTTCACTCCAAGTCCATCAAAAACGCTCAATCCTATTCCTTCCTTAGGGCATCCAAAATTCATAGAGTACATATACATGAGTTTAGTTCATTTAATCTACCATTTCATAACAATTTCAAGTTCCTAACATGAAATAAAAGAAGTACTTATATAAATAAGCACTAACCTCACTTGAGAGCTTTTCAAGAGCTCAAATTCTTCACTTTCTTTCCTTTTCTAGGCTGCCAATCACTTTCCCAAGATGAGTGGACAAGTTTTAATGAAGAGACCTAAGGGTTTTAGGGTAAGAAATCAAAGATTGGAAGGTATAAAAAAAAAATAAAAGCTATGAAGGAAGAGGAATGGATTTTCGACTGGTTGAAGATGAAGAAGGAGACCAGAAATTTTTGGTCTATTTTTGACTCTTTTAAGTGTTTTAAGAATGCTTGTTAACTTGTGATTGGTTGAGAGTAAGTGAGTGACATCATGTGATGTCATTATCTTTAATTTTCTTTATTTTCTTTTCTTTTCTTTTCTACTAACTACAAATTAATTTTTCATCAACATTAATTCATATTTTATGTCATAATAATTATTTACTCAACTGGACAAGTCGGCCAAAAATCGTCTCTAAAGGCGTAATGACCAAAATGCCCTCCGTTTGGCTTAACAGGTCAAAATTGTCTGTACCGATTGAAAAATTTTTCTAAATATTTTCTTGGCATTCTAATGCCATAGGAACCTCAATGACCCTTCTCTGGAGTCCCAAAAATTATTTTATGAATTTTTCCAGTGTCTAGGGCTCCTCGTTGCGAATCGCAACTTCCTCTGGTTACCCATCGCTTGGGCACCGGCTCGTTTAACTTGGTTGTATTTTATTTCTAAAATTTTTTTTCCTAAATTTTTCTTATTAATATTTGAGTTAATTATGGTTCCTGACTTTAGTTTAAATATTTTTCCAGACATTCTAGCTGTCCGGACCACAGGTCACGGAGCGATGGGAATGTCTGAGTTGCTACCGGGAGGGTGTTACAACTCTTCCCCTCTAATTTAAATTTCGTCCTCGAAATTTACTGGGTGTTTTAGGTTCTAAGATAATTCTTTTACCTTTCTATTGCTCCATCTGTCTACTTCTTTTGTATATATGGTACTATTTAGTTTTTTTTTTTTTTTTTTGAATCTATTATTATACACTTAGGCATATCATAAAGGAAATACTTTACCTCAAATTCACATCTGGGGCTTCTTGTTCCTCTCCGACTTGGGTAACATTTGGAAGTGGTGTTACTTTTATACTTGGTCCTTCCACGACCTCTATCTGGGTCCGTGGTAAATTCTTCTTAGGACAATCTTTCAGACGATGGTCTTTGGCCCCACATCTATAACAGGCTCCAGTCAATTTCCTACATTCACCTTTATGCCACTTGTTATAATGGCCACATTTTCTTGCTAATCCTGGTGCACTCACTATTTGTGTTTCTGGTTGATCTCTTCTGGGTCTAGATCTCCTACTTTGATCAGATGTCTGACTTAACTGTTCTCTCGGCCTCTTATTACTAGATTGTCCAAATTTCCTCTTTTGCTGATCACCACTCCTCTTTTGTTCCTCTTTATGAACACAGCTAATATATTTCTTTCTAAACTCTATCAGAAAGAATTCCCAAGTTACGTTGGCTGGTGGCACTACCTTGGTTACGACATCCCACCATCGATATGCAGCTTCTTATAACAATGAAACTGCACACTCCAAACTCTGTTCTGGTGTGCAATGGAGCTGCTGCAAGACTCTTTCAGTCCTTTCTAACCAATACTCATCCGCTGCAGAATCCTTTCTACCATTGAAATCTACAGCTCCATATTTCCTAATTTTTCCTAGAGGTGATTTCCGCTGAAGCAGTGGTGGAATAACCCTAGTCATCTGTCCGAAGAATTCAGTCATCTGCTCAAACAAGGCCTGTTGGGGTTGTACAGGCACCTCTTGCACTGGTGGAGCAGGATCTCCCTGATTTCCAATATCACTCCCAGTCGGGATACGACTTACTACTTCTTCTTCTACTGCCCTCTGCGATTCTGAATCCATACCTTAACCTAAAATAACCAAGAAAACAGATCTGCATTAGTGTCACCTCAACTCATATAAATGCAATACATGTTATGCACACAATCTTATTCTATCTATCTATGCCTAGGAACGCCTAAACCGCGCTCTGATACCAATAAATGTAACACCCCTCACCCGACTACAGTATAGCCGAGAAAAGTATGCTACATTCGGTGCCGGAGCACCCTATCCTATCTTACTTTATTCCTTTCATAATTTGATCTCATTATATTTTAATATTAATTATTTTTCGACAGAGAAACCAGCGGAGTTTCCCCTATTTTATTACCAGTTGACGTATTTTACTATTTACCTATTTGAAAATTTCAATAATATTTTACAAATAAAATCTCATCAATTATTTTCATAACCATCTCATTCATATATCTCAATTTCATATTCATTTCCATGCATTATCTATATATTTCAAATCTGTCTTCGAATCCATACAATCTCATTCATGCTCAAATCACATAAGTAAAATTTTCAAATTTCTTTAATTTACATAATTTCATAATTTACATGATATATAAATTAATTACACATGAAAAAGCTAATTTATTAAATTACATTACATTTCTATTAATTACCTGCTCATAATCTACATTATAATACAATATCTAGCATTTTATACTAAATACAAAATATGATCTATATGGGCCCTATCTACATGCATTACTGAGGAGGTGACAACCTTGAATACTTCAGGCACTTCTGCAGATCTGGACTCCAAAAATCTTAATCAAAGTACCTGTGTGAGGAAACAAATCCATCGCGCTAAGCATTGCTGCTTAGTGGTGCAATAATAGAACAAGAAAATAAAATATACAAATAAAGAAAGAACGAAGCATAATTTGAATATTTAAGAATCAATTTAATTTAATACAATGTGTCTAATATTAATTATCTTTTGTTCTCATTTGTTTCGCTTTGGAAGCGTTTAATTCCGAAATTCACAGTAATAATGTATGATATACATAATTAATAAAAATACTCAATTTATATTCATATGGCAAGAGGAGGTACATTGAAAATATTTAGTTAAGTTATACCTATTTTTGCAACTCTTTTGTCATTTTACTTAACAATTTTTATGTGGTTTGGATCATTTCATAATTGTAACTAATTCTTTTAAAGTCTTATTAACTCATTTATTTGATTTCTAAAATTTTTAATTACTAATAGTCTTAATTTAGTTCAATAAATTACACTGCCCAAGTAACCTACGACAGGCTAACTAAACTGGATAACGGGTCGTTGGCACTGGACACCGCGGTGCCTCGGGTCGTCATACCATGGGACGCAGAACGTCAACCACGTATGCAGTCAGTGTGGCTAAAAAGCCATGATAACACATAATCAGGCATAAAAGCCATGAATGTTGGCATAAAGCCATGAATGCAGGCATAAAGCCATAAATACAGGCATAAAGCCTTTCGCAGTACTGCTAAAACAATACTCTATTGGCATGCCAAACTATCCAATCTGACACACATGTCTAGGCAATACAAGGGCACATAATATCATTAAATATTAATATGTTGTGTTTTATGACTTCATTATTTCATGATAAATTTCAATTATGATTCATACATTCCTTTCTCATTTATACATTCAAAAATCTACTTATGTAATTACAAATTTTGATATTTCAAGTTGAGTTACTAATATTTTATGAATTCCATTTGTAATGGGCATATAAGCCCTAACTATCTATTTACATCAATTAGATGACTTATCTTTCATGTTTCCAGTAATCCATGAAAATTTCATGGACTTCAAATTTATGCTCTTAATTTCCTTTTAACAATTTTGACTAAGATGCATAGTCCACATTTGTCATACAATTCTAAGCATTTAAGCTTAGAATTGGTTATAGGTCTTCATCTTAATTTGCTAATTATTTTGATTACTATTCACCTTACTAGTCAACCAAAATGTTGACTTTTTCATACATAATAAATTTATTGAACCTAAGTTCTCAAAGATACCACATTTTGCATTCAAAATTTGTTGGAATTAATCTCCAAATCCATTTCCAAGCTTAGCACTAAGGGGGCAGAAATTTCAGATTTTGTGCCCTAACTTCACTGTTCCATTAGGGACTGTTACATTAAGAATTTGAGGAAATGGTAAACATGAAAGTTGTTCCTTATTTTGTCTAGTTGAATTTATTTTTTTGAATCACTCCATTTGGAGTTTTGTAGCTCTAGATATGGTCCAAAAACCACAGCTGGCCGGATTAGAGAACTGCAGAATTTACCAAATCTACAGTACCATGAACAGTGACTACCACTACCTTGTTGAATAGGTTCTAGTCATATTTTGGGGTAGGTTTTTTCATGAAAGTTGTTTGTCTATGTCTTATCTTGTTGCTGTAAACATTTCAGGTCAATTGACCCATTCTACAGTGAGTTATGGCCAAATGAACAGTTACTGTTCATTTGGTCATTCTGCAGAAGCTGATTGCAGGGTATCCGGATTGGGGCCAACTTTTGGTCCTCTTGCTTTGGTCTTTTGGGCATGGTTTCTTCAGAAAAATTGTGCCATTATAAGTCTAGTTTCGTGTCCAATTGGCCAAACACCAATTGAACCTACACAGCTAAAGATATGGTAGTCCAAACAGGCTGGACTCACAGCCTCCCTACTGCTGTCACTAGGCAGCCTGCCCATTTCATTTTGCCATGCAATAGTTCACTCCTAATTGTGGTCAACTTACCTCAAATGGCCACTAATTGACCATTAGAATATTTTTTAACAATTTCATAAGCAAAGTCAAATTTTCACTCCCAAACCCTAGCTCCAATTCATGGTTTTGTACAAACTACCCTAGTTAACTAACTAAATCAATATCCTTATGTTTATATACTTTAAACATGATTTCTAGTTCACTCCAAGTCCATCAAAAACACTCAATCCTATTCCTTCCTTAGGGCAGCCGAAATTCATAGAGTACATATACATGAGTTTAGTTCATTTAATCTACCATTTCATAACAATTTCAAGTTCCTAACATGAAATAAAAGAAATACTTATATAAATAAGCACTAACCTCACTTGAGAGCTTTTCAAGAGCTCAAATTCTTCACTTTCTTTCCTTTTCTAGGCTGCCAATCACTTTCCCAAGATGAGTGGACAAGTTTTAATGAAGAGAGCTAAGGGTTTTAGGGTAAGAAATCAAAGATTGGAAGGTATAAAAAAAAATAAAAGCTATGGAGGAAGAGGAATGGATTTTCGGCTGGTTGAAGATGAAGAAGGAGACCAGAAATTGTTGGTCTATTTTTTACTCTTTTAAGTGTTTTAAGAATGCTTGTTAACTTGTGATTGGTTGGGAGTAAGTGAGTGACATCATGTGATGTCATTATCTTTAATTTTCTTTATTTTCTTTTCTTTTCTTTTCTACTAACTTCAAATTAATTTTTCATCAACATTAATTCATATTTTATGTCATAATAATTATTTACTCAACTGGACAAGTCGGCCAAAAATCGTCTCTGAAGGCAAAATGACCAAAATGCCCTCCGTTTGGCTTAACGGGTCAAAATTGTCTGTATCGATTGAAAAATTTTTCTAAATATTTTCGTGGCATTCTGATACCATAGGAACCTCAATGACCCTTCTCTGGAGTCCCAAAAATTATTTTATGAATTTTTCCCCGGGTCTAGGGCTCCTCGTTGCGAGAACCGCAACTTCCCTCTGGTTACCCAACGCTTGGGCACCGGCTCGTTTAACTTGGTTGTATTTTATTTCTAAAATTTTTTTTCCTAAATTTTTCTTATTAATATTTGAGTTAATTATGGTTCCTGACTTTAGTTTAAATATTTTTCCGGACGTTCTAGCTGTCCGGACCGACACCGGTCACCGGAACAGTAGAATGTACGGAGTTGCTACCGGGAGGGTGTTACATCATCAGTTGAGGGTGAAGGATGTAGATGTGCCCAAGACTGCATTCAGGACCCGATATGGGCATTATGAGTTTCTAGTGATGCCCTTTGGCCTAACAAATGCACCAGCGGTATTCATGGACCTTATGAACCGTATCTTCCATCCACACTTAGATCGGTTCGTAGTGGTCTTTATTGATGATATCCTGGTGTATTCCAAGATCAGGGAAGAACATGATGAACATTTGAGGATTGTTCTACAAACCCTGAGAGAAAAGAAGCTGTATGCTAAATTGTCCAAGTGTGACTTTTAGTTGAATGAGATTGCATTCCTTGGACACATAGTGTCAGCTGATGGGATTAGGGTGGATCCTAAGAAAATAGAAGCAGTGATGGAATGGAAGCCTCCCAGAAATACAACTGAGGTCAGAAGCTTCTTGGGGCTAGCTGGGTATTACCGAAGATTTGTGAAGGGATTTTCCTTAATAGCTGCTCCAATGACCAAGTTGTTACACAAGAATGTCAGATTTGACTGGAATAACAAGTGTCAGACCAGTTTTGAGAAGTTGAAGGCTATGTTGACAGAGGCACCAGTGTTAACACAGCCAGTGTCAGGAAAGGACTTCGTGGTCTACAGTGATGCCTCTCATAATGGGTTAGGGTGTGTATTGATACAAGAGGGGAAGGTGGTCGCTTATGCTTCCAGACAGCTAAGGCCACATGAACAGAACTATCCTACCCATGATCTAGAGCTTGCAGCAATTATCTTCGCACTGAAGATATGGAGGCATTACTTGTATGGTGAAAAGTGCTACATTTACACGGACCACAAAAGCCTAAAATACTTGCCAACTCAGAAGGAGCTCAACCTTAGACAGAGGCGATGGATTGAGTTCCTGAAGGACTATGATTGTGTAATTGACTACCATCCTGGGAAGGCAAATGTAGTTGCTGATGCTTAGAGCAGAAAATCCATGACAGCTTTGAGATCATTGAATGCCCGTCTATCTTTGGTTCAAGATGGAGCTATTTTGGCTGAGTTGCAAGTGAGGCCAAACCTGTTACAGCAGATTTTAGATGAGCAAAAGGTAGATGAAAAGTTAATGGCTATTATGAGCAAAATCTCAGAGGGAAAAGCAACTGACTATGAGATGAAAGCAGATGGGTGTCTGTATTACAAAGGAAGACTGTGTGTACTAGATAATGGGGAATTGAAGGCGATTCTAAAGAGGCACACACGGTATATGCTATGCACCGTGAAGTACAAAGATGTATCATGATCCAAGCTTGATATTGGTGGCCTGGTATGAAGAAAGACATAGCCGACTACGTGACTAAATGCTTGACATGTCAAAGTCAAGGCGAACATCAAGTTCCATCGAGATTGCTACAGCCTATACGCATACCTGAATGGAATTGGATCGGGTCACCATAGATTTTGTAAGTGGTCTACCTCTCACCCGGAAGAAACATGATGCAGCATGGGTGATAGTGGATAGATTGACGAAGTCAGCACACTTTCTGCCAGTTAGGACTGACTACTCACTGGAGAAGTTAGCAGAATTGTATATCAGTGAGATAGTTAGACTGCATGGAATTCCACTTTCCATCATATATGATCGAGACCCAAGGTTTACATCGAGATTTTGGAAGAAGTTGCATGAGTCCTTGGGTACACAACTCCACTTCAGCACAGCTTTCCATCCTCAGACGGATGGGCAATCAGAAAGAGTAATCCAGGTAAACAATTGGAACCAATTGAATTAATACAAATATTGAATTGAAATGATAACAATAACATGAAATATATGTCAAGTTCTTGAAGTTATGCTGAGGAGTTGTGTCATTGAGTTTGAGGGAAGTTGGGATAGATACCTCCCACTGGCAGAATTTGCATACAACAATAGCTACCAAGCTAGCATCCAAATGGCTCCATATGAAGCACTGTATGGGAGGAAATGTAGAACTCCAGTGTCCGGACTGAATTGGGCGAAGACAAACTTGTAGGGCTGCACTGTGAAACAGATCGAGGAGAAGGTAAAACTAATCAAAGCTAATCAAGGTTGCCTCGGATAGACGTAAAATCCTATGCCGACTTGAAGAGAAAAGAAATAGAATATGCGGTTGGCGACAAAGTATTCCTCAAGGTGTCACCGTGGAAGAAAGTATTGAGGTTTGGAAGGAAAGGTAAGTTAAGCCCTAGGTTCATTGGCCCATATGAAGTCATTGAACGTGTGGGTCCAGTGGCCTATAGGCTAGCTTTACCTCCAGAGCTGGACAAGATCCACAATGTATTCCACGTGTCCATGCTCGAAGATACTGCTCAGATCCTTCACATGTCATCTCCAGGGAAGAAATTGAAATACAAATGGATTTGACATATGAAGAAGAACCTCTACGGATCTTGGCGCGGGAAGTGAAATAGTTAAGAAATAAGCAGATTCCACTGGTGAAAGTGCTTTGGAGGCACCACAACACCGAGGAGGCAACTTGGGAAAGTGAAGAGACGATGAGGCAACAGTTCCCTCATCTGTTTGCATCAGGTAAATTTCGAGAACGAAATTTAAATTAGAGGGGAAGAGTTGTAACACCCTCTGGTAGCAACTCCGTACATTCTACTGTTATGGTGATCGGTGTCGGTCCGGACAGCTAGAACGTTCGGAAAAATATATAAACTAAAGTGAGGAACCATAATTAACTCAAATATTAAATAGAAAAATTTAGTAAAAATTTTAGAAATAAAATACAACAAAGTTAAATGAGCCTGCCCAGCGATGGGTAACTTGAGAGGAAGTTGCGGTTCTCGCAACTAGGAGCCCTAGACCCTGGTAAAAATTCATAAAATAATTTTTGGGACTCCATAGAAGGGTCATTGAGGTTCTATGGCATTAGAATGCCAAGAAAATATTTAGAAAAATTTTTCAATCGGTACAGACAATTTTGACCCGTTAAGCCAAGCGGAGGGCATTTTGGTCATTTCACCTTCAGAGGTGATTTTTGGCCTACTTGTCCAGTTGAGTAAATAATTATTATAACATAAAATATGAATAAACATTACTAAAAATTAAATTGAAATTGAGTAGTGATGAAAAGAAAAGAAAATGAGAAAAAAAAGGCTTATTTATGACATAATGTGATGTCATTAAAAGCTACCACCAATTGCATTCAAACAACCATTTAACTAACTAATAAAAAGAGATAAATATGACCAAAAATTAAAGAAAACACAGCAGCCATCTTTATCCTCCCAACCAGCCGAAACCAAGCCATGCCCAAAACCTCCATTAACACCACAAAAAAAACTTCATTTCTCTCTTTGTTACACCACCAAACCCTAAACCCCTTTCATTAAAACTTGTCCACTCATCTTGGGAAAGTGTTTGGCAGCCAAGAAAAGGAAAGAAAGTGAAGTTTTGAGCTTGGGAAAAATCTGCCTACAAGAGGTTAGTGCACCTATCTATTTAAAACTCTTATTTTCTATGTTAGGGACTTGAAATCAACATGAACTTGTGACTTAAATGAACAAAAGTTAAGTGTATGTAGCCCATAGATTTCCGCTGCCCCTAAGTAAGGAACAAGATTCAATGTTTTGATGGACTTGGAGTGCACTAGAGATTATGTTTAAAGTATGTAAATATAAGTATAATGGATTAGTTAGTTAATTAAAGCATGTTGTGAAAACTCATATGGGAATTAGGGTTTTGAGAAGTGAAAATTTGGCTTGGCTTAGGAAATTGTTAGAGAACATTTTAATGGTCAATTAGTGACCATTTTAGGTAAGTTGACCATAATTTGGACTGAAATATAGCATGGCAAAGTGAATGAGTATGCTGCCTAGGGACAGCAGCAAGGGTGGCTGTGATTCCAGCCCACTTAGACAGCCATAACTTTGGCTGTGTAGGTCCAATTGGTGTTTTCCCAATTGGACATGAAACTAGACTTATAGTGGCACATTTTTGCTGAAGAAACCATGCCCAAAAGACCAAATAAAGTGGACCAAAAGTTGGCCCCAATCCGGATACCCTGCAAGCCAATTCTGCAGAATGACCAAATGAACAGTAACTGTTCATTTGGCCATAACTCACTGTAGATATGGTCAATTGACCTGAAATTTTTACAGAAACAAGCTAAGACATAGATAAACAACTTTCATGAAGAAACCTACCCAAAATTATGAACAGAACCTAACCCAAATGGCAGTCACAGTCACTGTTCATGGTACTGTAGATTTGGTAATTCTGCAGTTTTTCCAATCCGGCCAGCTGTGGTTTTTGGACCATATCTGGAGATACAAAACTCCAAATGGAGTGATTCAAAAAAAGAAATTCAACTAGACAAAATAAGGAACAACTTTTATGTTTACCAATTCCTCAAATTTCCACTGTAACAGTCCCTAATGGAACAGTAAAATTATGGTACAAAATCTGAAAATTCTGCTCCTTTGGTTTAATGCTTAGAAATGGTATTAATGCTTAATGCCAACAAGTTTAAATGCAAAATGTGATATGTTGGGAGTGCCAAAACCAATGTACCTATTTTCTACCTAAAAGTCAACATTTTTGTTAACCAATGAGGTGAATAGTGATACCAAAACTTGAAATTCAAAATTTGAAGAATTCAAAAGTATCAAATGCCCTAGTATACCTAACAAGATTGGTTTGGATAGTTTGGCATCCCAATAGGGTTCAGTTAGCAGTACTGCACATGGCATTATGCCATTCTGTGATTTTATGGCTTTTAGCCATTTTGATATTGTGTTGAGACTTGGCCTCGTGCCTAATACTATTTACAGCTTGTTAGCTGTTCTGTTGCACACCGGGAGATGCATATGTGACCGATGGTGTGACGGCCCGAGGTACTAGATACCCAGTGCCAGTTTACCCGTTTATCCAGTCCAGTCGTCTAGTATAGGTTACTTGGGCAACCAAATGAATGAAAATGAACAAAGTTAAAGAAATAAATGAATATAATAAATACAAAACAAATAAGACATATACATTCAATACATATTTATTTTCTGCTACTTTCTTTTATTTTATTATTGCACCACTAAGCATTATTGCTTAGCGCGTTGCTTTTGCCACGCGTAGGTTCTGGAGATACAGATCGTGAACCCAGAGACCGCAGATCGGGTGAGTCCATCCTCAGATTCTGCACGATGTCCGTGTCACCACAACTTCTGCAGTGCATTGGTAGGACACTAGGTGTCATTTTGGTATTTTGTAACTAAATTTTTATTTTCTCATATGTAGTTGAACTTATGAAATGTATTTTGATGATCATGTAAATAATGAGAATTGTGTTTGTGAATGGAAAAGAGAATGTTTATTTGTGATTTATACTTGATTATCACATGTGATGGATGATTGAGAACTTAAATTGAAAATTGTTGAGATTATGATATTGAAGTTTGAGAAATGATTGAGTATGAATATTGGAAGTGTTTTTCATTTCCAAGAATCGCTTTTCTCCATTTTTAGTCGACTCTGCGGATTTTCCTTAAAATTTTCGAAACCTCAAATAAATAATAATTTTGATAAATGACTTAAATAAATTATATTTCATAAACTATATTCAAAACTATGACAAAAATTAATTAAGTTAAAATAGAGGGTGCCGATACACCGTATGACATTGCTTACTCGGATATACTGTACACGGGTAAGGGGTGTCACATAGTGTCTTCATAAGAGTTGTAGATATATGTCTTAACTATTCATAGTAAAAATTTCAGGTCAATTGGACTTGTTTTGAGTGAGTTATGCTCAAAACACTAACTGCTGCCTAAATGGTCAATTTTTAGGCCTTAAATGCACTAATCCAGATTTGGTCATTTTTTAAATCACCTTTTAGGCAGAATTTGAAGGAATGAAAGCGTGAAAAACACAAGTTTATACTATTGAATTCAAAAATTTTCACCTAGGGTCACATGCATCATGCAAGATTTATTTTTAACTATTTGATTTCAATGATAAACAACATATTAAAACTTTTTTAATATGTTTTTGGATCTGTATTTGTCATTTAAGATTTTAAAAATAATCAAATTAATTTTAGAACCCTAGATTAAATCAAGAATGATTACACTAACCTCTTGATGCACTGCAGCACATTTGCTCCTTTGAGATTCGTCTTCGGGACACCAAATATTGTCCCTCTAGCTTGTCCACACTAAGAACACCTATGGCAGCTCTTGAACAGCTTCTAAAGCTTTTTCTATTAATTAGAAATTCAAGTTTTGCCTTTTAAGAGATTAGAGATGTAAACAGGACACTAGAAACAATTTCTAGTATTTTTAATTCAAGAGATTGATGGCCAATCTCTTTGGATTGATGAGAGATGAAGAGGAAGAGAGGGAGAGCTTTAAAATGGCGTGACAAAGGAGTGTGGCTGCTGGTTGTATTTTATTTTCTCATAACAACACTTATGTAGCTAGGTTAACACATTAAACCCTTGCCACATGTCACCCTTTGATTAGCTCTAGGTTTAAGTGACCCAATCACATTGTGCCAAGTGTCAAACCTATATTTAATTTTAATTTTAATCATCTTACATGATTAAAAGACATTTGTCAAGCTAATGTGTAATGCCATATGTCACCATCTCATGGTGCCACGTGTCACATTGCGAAATTACCAAAATGCCCCTGTGTCTTAATTTTGAGTTCTTAACCCAAAATAATTATTTCTCTTCTTCTAATTAATTTATATCAAATATAAATTAATTAATTAATCCCTATTAATTAATTTCTCATTAATTAAATTCATATTTAAACACTTTAAATATAAATTTAACTTATACTATACATCCAATAATCTAGATTTGGTTTCAAGTCATGCTAGGGACTTTGCAATCTAATTGCAAACCAAACCTATTTAATTATTCAATTAAACTCTTTAATTAATTAATTAAATCATATTTAATTAGGTGATTACTTGTGTATGTGTGTGACTTACTATGCTCATCACTATTTGGCAATGAGACATAATATCAACTCTTAATATCATCAGAACTCTTTCTTACCATAAATGATTTCTCTAAATCATTTTATGTACCACATAGACCATTAACACCTAGCATAGCATGCCATGGACACCCAATGAGTAATAAGGTTTACCTTAAATGAACCTATAATCATATATTACCATGCACTAGAATCTCTCTGTTACAAAATCCCAACTCAAGCTAGAGTCATGGTTTATATCAAACTCCATTTGCTATGAATATTATGTTCTCTTTTAATTTCAGTTCTTGATTAAAAAGATTTTCTCATCAGAAACTCTTTTCTGATTAAATCTATCTGTCCTGGGCAGGAACTTGAAACATCAAGAACAATGAAATGAACATAGAATTTTATCTCTACTTACTTAGAGGAATAGATTCCATCTTGATCAACACCTACCTCCATATATAACTAGTAGGAGCCAACACATGCCCGTATACCGATACAAAGTACAAGTATGAAAGCAGTATCAAACTCAAACTACCTATATACAAGATAACTATGCTGTCTCAGGTCTAAAGATTATATGCACTGATATGATTTATGACAAAACATTGACAAGAGTAAACTCCATGTACTTGTCATAAGTGTCACTGGTTTGGCCTACTTATCATTTATAAGTACCTATCATGTTTGTTATATGGCATGAGACTCACCATTCCATCTTATTTATATCTCATATAAATAACTTGGGAACAAACATAAATACAATCTTTCTGGATAAGTCGTATCCTTATTATGAAGTATCCTCGATTGTGAACCTATTTATGACACTTTGTGCTAGAAATAATGTCACTCATATTCTTAACAACTTAAGAATAATATTTCTGACAAAATATCAATGGACCTTTTCTATTACACATAAATATATTATGTAAACAAAAAAGTGGAAAAGCCTTTTATTAATAAAAATATGTACAAGATACAAACTAATTGATATGCTCTAGGGCCTACTACTAACAGAATTTTGGTAAGCTTCCTTCATGAAAGTTGGCACTTTTTGCGCCTAGTTTCTCCTCCAATTGGTCTCATACCAATTGGAGCCACACATTTAAGGTTCTAAGCCAAAACACACACTGCCCTATTGCACATTGTTCATCACTCATCAATTACACATTTAACACTTACCAAGTTACACATTCATGCCAATTCTGGTTTGTACCATAACCTAAACACATTTTACTTCATATTATTGGTCATTTTGGCAGCTTATAATCACACTCAATATGCACCTTATAGTACAGAATTTACCAAGTCCAAATTACAAACAATTTAGCCACATAACCTAACTCATTTACATGTCCAAACTCACACCTTTATATATATGTACAAGCTGCCATAACAAGCACCATAATTCAACAATAAAATTCCATAAACCAAACCATGAAACAACATTTTTTTGGTCCACACTTCAAATTGCCAAATTGTAATCTTCTTCCATTAGCTTTCCAAGCTTCCAAAGTCAAGTGTATATTCATATATACATTTAATATACATCACCTAATTTATTCCTACACACACAAACACTTCATCAACACTTTAATCTGCCATTTACATGCAAGGATAAACTATTCTTATGGAGTTTCCATGGCTGCCAAAAATATAGATCTCCCTTAAAATATCAAACTCCAAAAATCTTTTCACAATTCAACTACCCATAACATCTACACAAACTTTAATAAAGCAAGCATCAAAAATACCTACTTACCACTTTGAAACTCTTCAAAACCTTGACTAAACTTGATCTTCTTGCTGCCTATCTACTACCTAAGTGGTGTAGAGCAATTTTAGTGAAGGAAGCTAGTGGAAAAATGGCTTGGATCATGCTTGCATTAAGGTTCAAGGTGGGATGGCAATGGTGGACTCTTCTTCACCATGTTCGGCTGGATTTTGAGAGGTGAGGAAGAAGATGAATATTCTGTCCAAATGAAGGTGTAGTGGTCCACTTAGGTGAGTTAGTGGAGCACTATGTGAAAATTTAATGTTAGTTTAATCTTAAATTCCCAATTTCTCACATTAAGCTTCCAATTTTTGCTATTTAAACTATGTACCACCAATTTAATTTTTCATGAAATTTTCCAAGTCTACTATCATGTATTTTTAATGGACATTTAGGTCAAAAGACAACTCGGGATGTCAAATGACCACAATGCCCCTGTTCAGGTTGCATTCCCAATTTTTCGGTAATACCGAGTTTTGTTGTTTTCTCGATTTCTCACTTTTCTTTATACTAATTAATTAATTTTTCTTTGATATTTCTAATGATATTTATACTTCAATAGACATTTATTTATGTCCTAAAAATATTTTCCAGGGTTCCTCATGGTCCAGGGCTAGTGAACGGTCCACGCCGCGACTTCCCGGTGCGGTCACCCATCGCTAGGGTTCTCGGCTCGTTTAACTTGGTTACATTTCATTGCTATTATTTTTTCCTTGTTTTTCTTGTATTTTCTTTTCTTGTATTTCATTATTTTATGTCTCCTCACTCATATCTAAGTGTAGTTCTGGGTATCCTAGCTATCCGGACAACACTAGTCACCGGAACAGTAGAACGCACTACCGAACATAGGTGTGTTACAATTCTCCACCGTTAAAATAAATTTCATCTCGAATTT